>NC_056731.1:100902596-101167596 GCF_019279795.1 Protopterus annectens | reverse complement strand
TGCAAATCTTAACATCTTTAACTCTGCCACATCCAGCTCTGACTCCTGCCTTTTTGTCATTGCCACTGTCTCCAACCCATATAACATAGCTGGTCTCACTACTGACTTGTAGACCTTCCCTTTCAATCTTACTGGTACTTGTCTGTCACAAATCACTTCTGACACACTTCTCCACCCATTCCACCCTGCTTGTACTCTCTTTTTCACCTCTCTTCCACATTCACCATTACTCTGAACTGTTGATCCCAAGTACTTAAACTCATCCACCTTTACCAACTCTACTCCCTGCATCCTCACCATTCCTCTACCCTTCCTCTCTACACACATATATTCTGTTTTAGCCTCGCTGACCTTCATTCCTCTGCTCTCTAGAGAATATCTCCACCTCTCCAGAGTCTCCTCAACCTGATTCCTACTCTCACTACAGATCACAATGTCATCTGCAAACATCATAGTCCACGGGGCCTCCTGTCTGATCTCATCTGTCAACCTGTCCATCACCACTGAAATAAGAAAGGACTCAGAGCTGATCCTTGATGTAATCCCACCTCCACCTTAAACTGATCTGTCACTCCCAGTGCAGTCCTCACCACTGTCACACTACCCTCGTACATATCCTGTACCACTGTTACATACTTCTCTGCCACTCCCGACTTCCTCATACAATACCACAACTGTTCTCTAGGCACCCTGTCATATGCTTTCTCCAAGTCTACAAAGACGCGATGCAACTCCTTCTGACCTTCTCTGTATTTCTCCAATAACACTGTCCGAGCAAACATCACATCTGTAGTGCTCTTTCCTGGCATGAAACCATACTTCTGATCACTAATCATCACATCCCTTCTTAACCTAGCTTCTACAACTCTCTCCCATAACTTCAAGCTGTGACTGATCAGTTTTATCCCTCTGTAGTTACTGCAGCTCTGCACATCACCCTTATTCTTAAAGATAGGTACCAAAACACTTTTTCTCCACTCCTCAGGCATCCTCTGACATTCCAAAATTTCATTAAACAATCTAGTTAAAAATTCCACTGCCATTTCTCCTAAGCACCTCCATGCTTCCATTGGGATGTCATCTGGGCCAACAGCCTTTCCATTCTTCATCCTCTTCATAGCTGTCCTTACTTCCTCCTTGCTAATCTGTTTCACTTCCTGATTCACTATCCCTACATCATCCAACCTTCTCTCCCTCTCATTCTCTTCATTCATCAGCCCCTCAAAGTACTCTTTCCATCTACTCAACACACTCTCCTCTCTTATGAGTACCTTTTCCTCACTATCCTTTATCACCTTACTTGCTGCACATCTTTCCCAGCTCTGTCCCTCTGTCTAGCCAATTGGTACAGGTCCTTTTCTCCCTCTTTAGTGTCCAATCTCTCATACAACTCTCCATACGCCTTATCCTTAGCTTTCGCCACCTCTCTCTTTGCCATGCGCCTCATCTCCTTATACTCATGTCTACTTTCTTCATCTCTTTGACAATCCCACTTCTTCGCCAGCCTCTTCCTCTGTATACTCTCCTGTACTTCCTCATTCCACCACCAGGTCTCCTTGTCCTCCTTCCTCTGTCCAGATGTCACACCAAGCACCTTTCTAGCAGTCTCCCTTACTAGTTCTGCTGTAGTTACCCAGCTATTCGGTAACTCTCCACTGCCTCCCAGTGCCTGTCTTAACTCTTCCCTAAAATCCACTTCACAATCACCCTTTTTTAACTTCCACCATTTAATCCTTGGCACTGCTTTCACACTCCTCCTCCTCTTCCTGATCACCAACGTCATCCTACAGACCACCATTCTATGCTGCTTAACTACACTTTCCCCTGCCACCACTTTACAGTTTCCAATCTCCTTGAATCAATTAATTTATTTTAATCTCCTGTAGATATGTAGTGGCATGTTTGAATGTTTTCATCTTGTCATGTAGATCCAGTTCTGAGTTATCTATTTGCATCTTTTCCTTAAGAAACTTTCATAACACTGACTTCTCTGTGCTGTGTTTGGACAAATTTAAATTTATTAGACAACTTGTGTATTGTCTATGTATTATAGATTTAAATTCTCTGTTGCCATCTTTACCACTTAGAATGCCCACACATTTTGTTCTTTTAGGGTGAGACCAGTGTCTGAAACAGGGTTAAATGTGCAATTGTAAAGCTTATGTTTTAACTCTGAACAGGCATGATTGACATTCAGGGCAAACAACTACGTAGGCCTTTCCAGAGGTGTTGGCTATGATGAGGGTTTTATTCAAGGTGTGATTATTGCTAACTGAAAACTCCTTCCAGAGGTATTCTGGGTAGGAAAATGTCTTTGTACAATAATTAAATCGTAATGTTGTTAACCAAGTTATTTTATTTCTAAACAGTTCACAAATAATTTGCTAATTTCCTTAGTGTTATAATACTGCTGTATTTGTTTTGGTTGTAATAATAGTCTAGCACTGAGCACCCTCTTTTATAGTTCTTATGAATGGTTTCATCATCTCCATCAGTCATAATCAAGCAATTTTATTTGGTAGAGCCCAAACTGGTGGTGACCATGTTAAGTACTGAAGCATACCATGTTGTCATGTGCTGTCTATATGAGCATGCTAAGTCAGGGATGAGGAGGTCCATCCCTGACATCTATTAGGAATAAGGACAGTAGGATTTTGGCAGCTTGGCATCTGAAACTTTCCCAGCTAACTTGTACTTCCCATTTTCCCTTAAAGCTTTGCAAAGTAGTTTCCTGTCAAGATCTCTCTTGCTGAATTAAAGTCAAAATAAATGTTATTGTCATTTAGGCTCCGCAACAAGTGCAACTGAAATAAATTGCATTACTCCAGGCTCTATGAACAAACATCTAACATGTACAACAATTCACATTACTACATTTAGACATTCCTACTACATAATATTTACTGTTTTATGTACTAACAGACATTTACTAAGCTACAGAGACGTGGTATTTATTGCCCAGAATTCCACAGCTACTTCTTATTGCACAGGAGTCTGTGGCACTAGTCCAAGGAAACACGATATTTATTGCACAAACATTTCACAGGTGTTACTTATTATTATTATATTATTATGTGCTTGTATCAGAGAAGTAGCTCAAGACAACTTTGTTAATTTTTGTTCCTTTAACTAAAATTTGACTTTTTTCTTAACTGTGTGAGTTTTTCCGGTCAGTTTATTCTACCATGTGTTACTTTGACAATTTCCCTTTGGCATTTTTCTTTAACAGTTATACTTTGCTCCACATTTAAGGATTATTTCTTAAATTACTTGGCAAAATTGTTTGTGTAAAAAAATATTCTGTTTTCTGTCACAGAATTTTCACATTCCTTTTTGTAAGAATTTAATTAATATTTCAAGTTCTTGACTTTCTCTTGAACGTTTAATCTTATTGCCGTTATTTTCTCCTTGATGCAGTATTTTTACAACTGTCATCATAGATAAGAAAGCATTTTAGTACCTTAAATGATGAAAAGAGAAAATGACCCCACCACAGGACAGTCAAACACTGAGTACCTTTTGTTGATGAGAACCATCTTTAAGAACACTGAAAGATATACCAGTTGTATACCTAGATTACAGAACAAAAAGGAAAAAAATAAATGTTTGTTATAGAAATATAAACAGGATTGACTGTCAGTTGTGGGTGAAGCCTCAACTCTGACCTGTACCTTTGTTTTGAGATAGACTTGCTCAAGGCTGAGAAGTCTATAAATAGGGCTAGGCACAGGGCAAAAAAAAGAACATGCCAGAAAACAAAGCACGGTAAGACTGATTGAGTTCAGAGTGATAGTGCTTCTAAAGTTAAGGATAATGGCCCGGGAACAGAATCTTCTCTTTCCTTTCAGGGTGATGTCATAAACTTCCAATTAAGATTGTGTCTTGCTCCCTGTTATGATTTCAGGGCATTTAATTGCAAATCCTAAAACTCTGAAAAATAAATAGTGAATATAAGGCAGAACAGCAAAGTGTAAAACGTTTCTGTACTCCCTTTAAATTTATTTTTGGAGGGGTCTCCTCTGCACAGGCCATACTGGGAGGCTGAACCCCTCCCGCAATTACTTCACTATTTATATTTGATAACGTTGAAATCACCATACCCTAGAAAAGGGAGAATACTCCAAGGTACCACAGTCTTGGATTTGGTATATGGTACACTTGTTTTTCCACATTCAGTGTTATTGTCCTGGGACTCGCATTTACCAATTTTAGTATTGTAGTCAGTAACCATTTTGTCTGAACCTCCTCCAGAAAAAAAATGATCAAAGCCAAGTGTGTGTCTCCCTCATCAGATGTGGAGTTAAAGAAGATCTTTGCTCCTTCTAGGCCCTTGTATGTCGGCTCCTTCAGGTCTCACAGAAATATTTCAGTTGAGATAGATTATCAGAAAATGATGGAGACATATAAGATTTATGTAGTGGTGATGTCTCAAGTCCTTCCCCTCTATCGTAGTAGTGTTCAGAGGTCTTTACTGTTATCAAGAGTTTCAACTTCTCCTTCTAGTCTCTTCAACAGACCCACACTGAGGTCAGTGGTTGAGCCACAGGGGCCAAGGTCGATGTTTTTGCCAGAGTCAACCTTAGCTTCTCACCCTGTTTTGGGCTCATAGACCTCAGATTAAAAAACCTTTAATTACTGATTCTGCCATCAAAATCAAATACTTTTATGCAGATGTTATCATTGTTGAGTGAGCCCTTGGTCCTGGGGCTCAGACTGGATACATTTGAATTGGTCTTTGCTCTGATCCCTTTGAGGGCTTTACAGATGTTGTCAGGCTTAGCCTTTCAGACTTTACAGTCGATACCCTTGGCATTGACCTTAGAATTACTAGTTCCTGACGGGTTTCTGTCTCAGTACCTCTGGGTTGGTCTCTGTATACCAAGCCATGAAATCAGTTTTGCTGTTGATGCTGACATTACAGATCAAACTGTAGTTGTCACCCGTGGCACCCTTACAAACTTCAGCCTGCACCGTAGATACCACTTTGAAATTTTGATCTGTACCATCTTTCTGATCAGTGTAGTTGGTGGGCATGCAGACCAGTTAATATGTGTCTGCTTTAGCATAGTCTTCCTCATCATCCTCAGATCCCTGCCCTCTCTACCCTCTGGGGCACTCAAGGGAAGCACAAGTGTAAAAGAACACACTTAGACTCCTTTTAGGAGTTTTGTATGCAGACATGAATGTGGATGAAGGTATTGATTTCCTAGTATCCCCCAAAGTCACCCTGAATTTGTGGAGAGTTTTGAAAAGGCTAAAGCAAAAAGGGATGGCTGTGTGACCCCCATTACTTCTACTCAGCACATTCTACAGAAGGCCTTCCATTTCTCAAACCTTTTTCCTGGCTGGCACCTCATGTCAATAGAATTGTTCAGCTGGTGATTGACAGACAGGCCTGGTAGAGCCACCTAAGGTTGATTCCATAGTTGCAGTGTCAACCTTTAAAAAGGCTCCAATTTCACATAGTCATGATAACAATCTCGTGGGCAAGATTCCCAAGCAGTGGACAGATTTGAAAAGCAGGTTTATGATTACTCCGGTTTTACTTTACTTGTACTTTTACACTTGTATACTTTTACTCTACTGTTTTTTTTTCCTGCTATCCCTGTAGCATAAGCTATCTTAGCCTTACATCTTATCCAAAAAGCTCTGCTAAGCATAATTCCATTTTCAATCCATGTTTTCACTTTGTAAACTCCTTTTTCAGCTAAGTGTTGTAGCATACTTTTATATCTGTACATATGTTTATGTTTTATAGCATATCCTTGTATCTGTAAACATTTTTCATTCATTTCTTATGTGATCCTATTTACCTGGCCTGTGCTTGCAAATGGTCCATTGATATCAGTGCACTAGCCTGGTAGACAAGTATAAATAAATAAATTAAATACTCTGGTAGTGTTGAACTCCTTGTCCCATATGCTTTAGTTCCACTAAGAGTTGGCTGATAAAATGAGATATTGACTTGAAGGGTTTCTAGATGGAGGCTTGAAATTTAATCTACAGTTTCAGAAGGCAATCATGACTTCAATAGCTAAAATCTGTGTATCCATGTATCTAATATACAGTCCTGCGGATAGTGCAACAGGATCAGCAAATGCCAGTGTTGCTCTGTGCAACCACTTCTGGCTGCATCATATAGACCTTGCCAAGGATGCTGAAGTGAACATAATGCCCAGTTTAATAGGGAGGTGCTTTTGGACCTGCATTTAAGGCTAAAGTGTGGAAGATTGATCAAAAGAGCAAGACCCTAATGGCTGTTGGCGTAAAGTTTGAAATTCCCCAGTACCCATTTATGAGAATGCAGTGGAGCCTATGCCATCCATGGTTTCGGCATGGCCAGCAAATAAAGCATAGAAAAGGTTCTGAAAGAAAGCCATTGTCTATGTGGCAACTTTCAGGACACTTACCAGCTGAAACATGGTAGGGAATCCTTGTTTGAAACAGGAATGCTGTGATCCTCCTTCAAGAGGGTAGCAGACTAATCCCTGAGGTTTTGTCCTACTGTCCCATTCTGGAGGCATTCAGGAGTTCTTTGTCTCTTCACTTGCTTGTATAATTGGCCATCATGTGGTATAGGTGGAATAAAAAGTAATATCCAGAAGCTACACAGTTCTGTTCCTGCCTTCCACAGTTTTCTTCCTTGTCAGACATCCCACCCCAGTAAAAGAGTGCAGCAAGGAAAGAGGTGTTAAACCTTATACAAACATGGGGCCGCAAAAAGGATCCAATTGCTACTACAGATTATTTTTGTTCCAAGGAAAACAAAGGACCTCATGCCAGTATTCTATTTGAGCAACTTTAACACGTTCATCCCAGAAAAATCTTTTGTATGGTCACAGTGCAGTTCATTTATCATTATCTGTCAGAAGGAGACTGGATTTGCTCTTTGGACCACCAAGACACCCTTCTTCACATCAAACTCACAAAGTCTAAGATGTTTCCACACCTTTGGATTGAAGAGAGTCCCTGCCAGTTTTGGACAGTTTTATTTGGACTCACTTCAGCTCATAGGGTGTTCACCAAATGCATGTCCATAACTGCAGCAAGCCTCCATACACAAATAACTGCCTTCTAGCTACCTTGGTGAAGAGCAGACTAATTGTGGCCAATTAGTCTCTCTCAAATCTGACTGCGGTGGTGGTGCTGAGGTAGCGTTGTTGCCTCATAGCAAGACGTTATCCCGTTCGATTCTCAGCTAGAGCGTCTTCTGTGTGGAGGCATACATGAATGGGGCGTGCCTTCGTTGAAGGTTGTGCGTCAGGGGTGGTAACCCGGTACGTAAAAATCCACTACCAATCATTAGCGGACCGGAGTTCCGCTGTGACGACCCCTAACTGGGAAAAGCCGAAAGACACAAACAAGTCTCTCTGAAATCTGTTCCACTTTCTAGGAATCACAGTAAATACCACAAAGTCTCAGATGAAGTCTGCTTGCATTTATCGGATGTAAGTTGGATACTATATACTACGGGACTTTTCCACCAAGCTGAAATTTTTCTCTTCCAAATGATATGAACTAGTCCCTTCAAGTGAAAACACCTCCTACTTTGATTGGTTTTGAAACTATTGATCTTATGGCAGTTACAATTTACATGTTCCCAGTACCAGATATTCTATGTGGAGGGTACTGCAGTGAACTGTGAAGGATCACTGGAAAGTCAACTCTAGGATTCTGTGTTTCCACCAGTCTTCCAGTAATTCCCTTGAGTTGATGGATGTACAATATACATCTGAGACCGGAAAGACACTTTATTTCCTCTCTGTTCATGACCACCATGGCTTGGGGGGGAGGGGGGTCATTATCAAAGGTAAATAGCCCAAGGCATACAGTCACTGATAGAGGTTGATATGCACATTATTGTTCAGGAAACTAGGGTGATCTTTCTCACTCTACAAGAGTTTCTGGGCTCAGTGCACTTGCCATCTGTTTTGACAGCAAAGCATAATATGGTTTGTTAATAAGCAGGGAGGAACTCGGTCCTCCCCATTTTTTCTCATGCATGTGTAGGAATGGGCTATGTCTGGAAATTGCCTTATCAATTCATTTACCTAAATTAACACCAATATCTTTGGCATAGCTGACTGCATATCCCAGTTTCATTTTGGGGTTAGCATGAGAGAATTTTGCAATTTTGACATACGGTTGTAACAAGTTGGGCATTTTCAACTTCCTAAAAAGGATGGTGTTGGAATTCAAGGGAGAGAATTTTTAGGTCAAAGGCAATCAGTTGGTGATCACATTTAACAACTGAGAGACTAATCACAGTCAGGGAGCAGGATGGAGACTAGTTTGTGAGGACTTGGTTTAGTATATTTCCATCCCTAGTGGGGTTATGGACAATTTGATTAGGGAATTGTCATTAACCCAACCTAAGAACCACTGTGCATACCTAGTGAGTTCACTTGTAGTCTCTTTAGGCATCACTTTGGGAGGAAGGAAATCCCTGACCAAAACGGAGACACTGCCAACATTTTCACTTGATCTGAAGGCATGAAAAGCACATAATCCAGCACAGAGGGGGCACTTTCATTGCATTTGAACCATGTCTCAGTCCGTACACAAAAATTGACTTGTTCTAGATAAGAATAGGCCTTCAGATTGGACAGTCTTTTATTAAGACTCCTGGCACTTAGAAGAGACGCATTGGTGTTGTCCAGCTTATGATCTGATTTGCCAGTTAAACTGGGATGTTCATTTGGAGTACTTTTCCTAAAAAGTGGCACAATAGGGGAAGCAAAGACTTTGGAAAGTATGCAGAGGCCACTGAATGAGAAGGTTAGATCATCCTTGGCAAAGCAAGTAGGATTGTCAAGCATCTCATCCCAGGGAAGAGACATACTGGAACACCCCACCCCCCCCCCCAAAAAAAAAAAAAAAAAAACAGTATCTGTTTAGCCAGTTGCTGAAAACAGTTATCTTTTTTTTTCAAATAGGCATTGTTTTTGGTGAGAGAAGGAAATCTGTCAAGACCGTAGTCTTATCCTTGAAAGAAGTATGAGTAGCAGGTCCCAGCAAGTCCTTATGTATTCCTTTCTTGGGTTTTTGTGCCAGATTTTTCATTCCAGCATGGGCTTTGATCATGTTTATGTTACACTTACTAGAATAGAGGGTTTTAAGCGCTCTTGAAATATCAGCAATCCTGGCTTCCAAAAGAAGGTGAATTATAGCCTTGTACTTGTTCAGTCTGGTGAGTATGGAATCAATGTACCTAACAATGGTGTCACCAGTTACTAGGATGTTAAAATAATTGATTTATTATTTTCAGACTCTGGGGTGTTATATTTTGTGAAATGTTGATGAAGGGGTGCATGTAGTAGATGTATTTGAGGGGTTTCTTGCTTACCACCAAACAGTATATTTATTAAAGTAGAGTGCTTAAATGACCAGTATATTTATTACAGTAGTGAGTGTTGAATGGTTACTGTAAGGCAGGTCTACAGTCATTCTCATTAGTGTCGTGAAACGGACCATCATGATCTGTAAAAAGCAGCATTTTCCTGTTTGGTCTGAAGGTCCTGTGGGAGACAAATGATTCACATGCGCTGTATTTTTGGCTGAAAAACAAGAGGCTACAATGCAGCACTATTTAGTTCAGCAGAGTGTTTTTGCTGAGGCAGTTTGGCCTAGTAATACAGTTATAATCTCTGGATAATGAGATGCCTACGTACCCTGTCAGGAAACAGATATGTTTTTGCACTGATTGCCCCAATGTATATTGAAATCCATTTGTATAATCAAATTTAGACATCCTAAGAAAGGCATCATGCTAAGAGGCAAAATGTGGCAGGCTATAAGACTGGACAAAGACAATTTAGTAGATGACTATTACGCTTAAGATGGCCAACAATAAGGCACTGGCATGCTAGCCAGTTTGATTTATGGCCCTTGAGAATTGGTGAAGTTGCAGTAATCTTATGAAAAGTATTCTTGGGATCTGTGGTAGAACACTACCAACAATCTGCACTCAAGATCTCTGAGTCTAGAAATGCCGAAAGACGGTAAGATTGTAATGGCATGTCTTTCTTTTAGCCAGGAATCAATAATGGCCATAATGTTAGGTTTATGATTTCCATCCCTTTCAGAATAGTATTGAGGGTACATTTTTCAGTCCATTGATATTACTAAAGACAGTAGAAGGGGATGGGTGAGAGGATGTAGTTCCACATTTTTTGTGAGCATGACTGGGGTAACTCTCATTACATTGATGAATAGTGTCCACTGTGTGTGGTTAAATAAGCCACACAGAGAAAATACTATACACTTCTAGAAAAAAATTTGAATGCCATACAGCTTGTATCCCACTAGTATGTAGAGATGGATGGTAGAAAAAGTGCCATGGACTGGGTTTCCAAACAGACACCAGTCAGTAGTTGTTGATGTGGTCTTAACAAGGATGTTCATAGAATCGAATGAGATGTTAAAAACAATGAATACAGGTAGGGTTGTAGAAGCTGCCAACAGTGCAGTTCAGTGCATTGTTTGGTAATTGATCATGAAAAGTAAGTAATGTCAGAAGTATCGCCGTTTACGTTTTGCATTTCTAGGTGGTGGATGACAGAAAGACAAGATTATGTTTAGCTATAGGCTTTGTGTCTTTATATAGTTGCAAAGTTGCAGAGTCTACTCTGCACTGCCATATTTGTTTACCTGAGACCAAATCTGTTAAGTAAGTAACCAGAATAAGTTGTTACCTTGGTGAATGTGATTTTATCATTGCAGTGTATACATTACCTATCTAACTTGTGGTGCTCTCATGCTAGCACCTAAATATCAACAGATTAAATCACCACACGTGCTTCTGCTTTGTTTGGGGAATTGCAGTACAGTATGATATGAAGCTCATGCTAATAAATTTACATATTTTAGCTCAGTAGCTTGCATTTACTATTCCCAAGGACTTTATATATGGCTAATAAATTCACCTAGGTGGTATAGATAATGTGGAAACATTCCACTGTTTGGACACCTGCTGCATCGTCTGCAGAATCTGATTATACCAGAGCTGCTCAAATCTGAAGTTTTTATACAATAAATTCAATCATTTTTTTAGGTAAAAGTTCTGTGTACTTTCCTAATGAAGCATATAAAATACCAGCGGTGTTTTCTAACAAAGAAGATGAGCAAGCATTATGGGAACAATACATGCAGAAAAATGTTTTGGAGGAGGAATGAGGTTCAAAAGAAGGCAGGATTTGAATGAGCTATGTAATTAATGTTTGACTGACAGTGACTGGATAGATTACAAATGATGTATAAAATTTGCAACTAAAATGTGGCAGTATGGGTTGTTTTCATTTATATAAATGTATAATTGCCTATGTCATAAGTGATAATTTAATAAAGATGCTTCTTGTTAACAAAAAAAAAAAAAAAGAAAAACATTCAGCAATTTGAAAGGAACAAAAAGGTCAACGCTTCTAGGCTAAAGTCTAGAGATGCAGGGAAGCACTATGCTATGCAGTTATCACTGCACTGCACAGACTTTACTTAATATTTGCATAATGATTTTATAACTAAGTCCTTTGAAACAGACTCATAGTCGACAATGGATTATCGACACCCTTTCACACTTCAGAAAAATGGTGTTACCTTGTGCATGCCTGAGTGAAATTAATGCTAACATTCCTCTTGACAGATTCACATCCTGTTGTAGGATTCACTGTGTCTGGGTCTAATTGATAAATGACTGCTAAAAAATGATCAGCAGTCAATTATATATTTATTTGGCAACATTTAAAGAATATGCAGAAGTACTTCAACCAAACTTGCTCCTTTGGAGACTGAGAGTCTGTGAAGAGCAGAATACTGAGAATGTTCTCGGGCATGTGGTTTGCTGGAAACCACAAGTAACACAGATGTGTATAAAACTGTTCATATTGTCACTTTCTGATCCTCTGGGTCCTTAAATGGTCAGTGAGGTGGGTAATTAAGAAAGTACTAACACAGGACACATGCAGCACAGATGAAATACTTCACTAGTTTTATTTTGTCTGCGGTAGACATTTTTTCTACAATCTGTGGGAAGACCAAATAGTGTATGCTCAGAGAAATAATAAATAATACATTCTGCTTTCAAGATTAATAGTTTAGAAGGGAATTTGGAGAGGTGTAGCAATTCTGAGTGCATAATCTCATCCATTACAGTGGATAGTACTTAGATGCTTGAGGAACTGTTTGCCAGATGTAGTTTTAGAAGAAAAAGACTCTGGGAATTAATTATACCCATCTAAGACAATGTGTTTATTATGAGCAATATGCTTTTCATATTACATAAGGTTAATGGAAATGTATTTGTGGAAAGAAGCTGAGTATGTAACATTGTTGTATTATTATGTGTGAAAGTCATGAATTTGACAGATAGAGTGGTATTTTTATTTGTTAAGATAAGAAGTTTGGCACAATTACTCTTAGTAACAACCAAGAAAACTCTCTGGTTAAGTGACTTATTTGAATTTGCACAGTTTTTTAAGCAGAGACTGAGGGATTCAGACTCAGGACTATGGAAAGAAGCTTATTAGTAGCTCATAGCCTACAAACTGTGTGTTATACTTAGACGTATGTGCAAAGATGGTCCTCATAACAAATACATAGTTAATAGAAACAATTCCCTTGAATTGTACTTTGTCGAATGATAGTATTGATTGCAGCATTTGTATAATTCAAATGTTTGTCTGTTTCTGTTACTTTACCCAAACTGAGCATGAACATTTCCCAGTGGGATGTATTCTACCGCAGTCAACTAGAACATTTACACACACACACACACACACACACACACACACACACACACACACACACACACACACACACACACACACACATGTATACATAAATGTGTGGGTAGTGTTAATCACATGCACTGTCCACAGTAGCATCCCTTTTGGGGAGTGGGGTGGCTGTGAATAGCAGAAAGTTGAAATACATTGCTGGGACCAGTATTTGTTTCACTGTCTTGGTGATGACATGTCAGAGGTGATGAACAGAAATGAATTTCTGTTTAAAGAGGCAGTCGGTGTATGAAATCACAGGGCACCTCAAATATTAAAGTGAAGTGATCTTTGATATGATCTGTGTATAGCAGAAACAAGTTGAAATGCAGTACTAGGGCCATTCATTCACTCACTTTCAGAATAATCACATACCAGGGCCTTACATACCTGTCGCTATATTTTGGTGGCTAGAGAGGCAGGCTGTGTATGAAAGTGGCTAACATTTTGAGTGGAGCAGACTACTTGTGAAAGCAAAGGACAGTTATACAATTATTGTGAAACATGACTTTTGCTGAAAGGGCACACAGTCCATCCCTTTCACTGTTTGCCTCAAAGTTCTTCTTACATGTTTAACCCATTGTCTAAGTTAGCTAAAAATTAACTATTTATAAGAACATGTATGACTACTCAGTTGCTTCATGCTGTAGAGGATGAGTTTTTCATCACTAATTGCACAAGATGATTTTCTTATTGTTTACATCCAATGTCACACTGCAACCTTGCTAAATAACACTGATTAGTAAAAACACAACAAACTTAATTTTTGTCTTCACTTGCTGCACAAGTTTGTGACTTCTGTGGCAGACTGAATTTATCTCAGCCATTGCTGTAAGTGTTATGAATCACAGTGGTAAAGTAGCCAATATTTGTAAACTGGGCAGCCATAGTCAGTATTGTCTGTTATTGCATTGTTAGAGGTATGAAAAACAAAAACCCTATGGGGACATCAAAAACATGCACATGTAAACTACATATACACAGTTATGTATGTATATATGTGTATATATATATGTGTGTGTGTGTATATGTATATATATATATATATATATATATATATATATATATGTGTGTGTGTGTGTATATGTGTGTATATATATATATATATATATTTATATATTATACCAAAGACAAAGTTTAAAAATAATCACCACACAAGCAAAGCTTCCATGCAGTACAAGACCAAGACACCATTGTAAGGTAATAAGCGCTTAAGTTCCTTTTACTCACCAAAACGGAACTTCCATCAGATAAAAACACCTTACACACACCCTCTTTTATACAGACTCCAAGTCCCATCAGCCAATAAAAAACTTGTATATGTGTAGACAATAAAAGAATTGTAAAAAACATAATTTAGAATAAACATTTCATTTTGGAAAAAACAACCGAAGTAAAATAACCCTTTGACACCATTATCAATAATTTTTGGTGATTCACCATAAAAACAATCATGACATCCTTCCCTAATTAGGTGAAAAATAAGTAAAACGCCTGTGATACTCCTACTTGCTATGGTAATTTCTAAACCCTGTCTGCTTTTAAACTCAACAAACTACTAATTGATACCCTATCATTAATACCAGGAAAACATGTGACATTTAATAAAATCTCCCAATGTGTTTCCCCTGAATTCCAAAAAAACTCGACCAGTTCCCCCCTCATTCCTGTCTGGTCACCTTTTCCAGTACACAAAAGAGGAATTTTCTAAAGTTGTTACATTTCACACTATGTCTGTATAAGGCATTTGACCTGTCTTGTTTTTTTATTGAGTAGGTATGCTGATAAATCCTCTTCCTCAGTTGGTTTTCACCTTTTCTGATATAAAAAGCAGTACAAGTCTGGCATAAAGCCACATATATGACACCCCTAGTATTACAATTGTAATTCCCATGGATTGGCAACACCCTAGTGTGGCCTTCAACAACCAAATTTCTGGTTTCATAAATATACCTACATTCCTTACAGGTGTTACACTTACACATCCTCCCCATTGGGACATAACTTTTGTTGCGATTCCTTTCAAACATAATCTTCATGTGTATTCCCCTTTTAAACACCATTTTCGGGGTTTAGCCCAATTTCTCGGTTAAAGCAAATGCCCCAAATACACTACTCCAATTTTTTTCCACAATCTGTTTAACTTTTGGGGAATGGTGATCATACGTTAACACACAAGTAGAACTATGTTCATTATTATTATTTTCCTCCCATCTCCTTCCCAGGGCTTCTCAGTAGATGGGCATACATGTCTGCTCTCTTACCAATGACATAAGATTACTACTTCTGTAATAATGGTGTGGGGTATCCTCTTAACCTGAGCATTTCTTTCTCAAGTTCTGTTTTGAGCTGTTGTTCCTCTGTTATTAATATAGATAGTCTTGTCATTTGCACTTTCACTAGGTTCCTTTTTTGCCAAAAAGGATGATCACTTCCAAAATGTAAAACTATTTGAGTATGTCGGTTTCCTGTAAATGGACAAATCAAGGCGTCTCTCACTCCTGTTTTTATAAATGTGGACATCTAAATAGTTGACGCCCTCCTCTTCTACACTACTTGTGAAAGTCAGTGGTACTATTAATATAGTTAATAAACTCCGGGATTTCATTAATCCCTCCTTCCCACAACACCAAAATGTCATCCAAAAATCTATAGTACTTGTAAATGTACTTCATGTAGTCTGAACCAAAAACTAACTTAGTTTCCCACTGCCATAATGTAATATTTGCAAAATTAGGGACCACTGCTGCCCCCATCGCTACCCCTCGAGTTTGTTTGAAATACTCACCCTGGAACCAAAGAAAACTGTTCGTTAATACCAGTTCCACCAGGGTGGACAAAACATAGAGTCCTTTGAGATGTTGCCACTCATATCTGAAATAATTCCATCCCCTCTTCATGTGGAATTGTCAAAAACAAATCTTTCATATCAGTACTGAGAAATACAATGTTCTCCTTATACTCACATTTAGCTAAACATTTAACAAATACCAAGAATCCTTGAGTACATGATTCTTCCCCTTAAAAAATTCCATTAAATGATAATCCACAAGCTTAGCTAGAGGTTCGGTCTTAGATCATCTTGCCACCACTATGGATCTTCATTGGTGGATTTGTGACTAAGTTGTGGCTTTTCCAATGGAAACCCAAGTTGCACTGCTAAAGGTATCGAAGAGATGTACACCACAATAGAGAAAAAGAACTTTGATTACCACCACGGTCTCCAAGTCAAAACTGTTAAAACCTTTTAATAATTAAAATTTAAGAACATGAAAACGAAATAAACACACAATTTCCGATGAGCGCTTTTGGCTAAAAAAAGCCTTCTTCAGATCTTAAGTTTTAATTATTAAAAGGTTTTAATAGTTTTGACTTGGAGACCGTGGCGACTTGTGGATTTTGGGGATTATTTGTGTAGAGAACTGTAAGGCAAGTAAAAGGTATATGCCCTTTTCCCCACTGTAGTGCGATCCTGGAGTTAGTTTATATAGTTAGGGGGGTTGGGGGAGTAGCCCCCCCCCACCATCTAGTTTGGTTTTATGTTGTCTGGCTTCTGTTAAAAGTGTAAGTAAGTAGTTTTTAAGTTCTGGAAAGAATTAGTCATTGGTGTAAGTGTGCATGTCTAGGGTGAAAATGTAAGTGTGCATGTCTAGGGTGTAAAGTCTAGTATTTTGAAATTCAGCATTGTAAGCTTTTGGTGAATGAGATTTAGTCAAATTAATTTTCAGTAATTTGAAAATTAGGTGATCTGGCCTTGGTCAAATGAGTTTTAGGTGAAAGTGAAGTAGACACGTGTGTGTGTGTGTGTAGAGATATATATATATATATATATATATATATATTATATATATATATATATATATATATAGCTATAGTAGCATTATGATTATGGAACATTTACATGTCAGAACTGTTTCTAAAAAATTCTACAAGGATGAAAGCACTTATCTCAATAAAACCTATGAAAGGAATGATCGGGAGTCATTCTCTTTTTTTGAAAATGAGTATTTGTAAGTGGATTCATTTCATTTTTAGAATAAAATTATTTAGATGAAGGGATTTCTCTAAATGCTTGGACTCTTATCAGTCATGTATTGGAATTTAGGTTTTTCCTGATGCGTACTCCTGGTATGTGACCAGGTTTAATTGGAATTATTGCAGTCCCTACCTGTGGATGGCTGTTGATTGTCACTTATATAAGCAGTAGGTAAAATGTATTTTGGACGCTAAGTGTATATTGTGACTGGCTTGACAATTGTATATTGGGAGTACTGATGATTTTCCCTGTACCTGTTTCTTTGGAAGGGTAGAGCAGGAAAACAGTATTAACACCAGGCACTTCACATTCGACTGAAATAGTCAGAATGTAAAGATTAAAAACTAGATCATTTGTCATTTCACTGTCTGTGCTTATGATCATGTTTCATTAGCCTACCGTTTCTGTGTGACCTAGCCACCCCCATCTCCGTGTTTAGCTGGATGCTATTGCTTTGCTTAACTTGGTATTTTATCAATTCTCTAACTGTATGTGATAGGCTTGTAATGGTTAGAGATCCTTGACACAAATAATTATTGCAAAAAAGATGGTGCAGAGCACTTGACACATTATTCTGCGTACTACTTAAAATTCGTAACTCTGCACTCAGACGGCATTTACAGTGTATTTACTTATTTTCATTCCATTTCTCTCTGAACTTTTCAGACCCTTTATAGGTATATTCTCGATGACCTCTATGAGTATCCCAGTCTAGAGAAAGAGCTAAAGGAATTTCAAAAACTGCTTCGGATGCATCGTCGGCAGTAAGTATTACTGACAGTTTTATCTTTTTTGATACATCAGCTGATGTCTGGGGTAACTAATAAAATAAACAGCTATGGGTTAATATCTGCTGTTACAAGAGCTACAGTAGGATCCTGTTTCTGAGTCTGTCATTTTTAACCTTTGAATTTTTACACCTTGAAAATAATCTGTTTAATCAAGTCATTGCTGAATACACTACCTGAGAAATACAACACTGTTCTCATTCGCTGCACAACTAAAACTCTTTTTTTTTTTTTTTTGTGATTTGTAAACATACAGCCTTCTCACCATCTGGAAGTTTTGGTGGTGTGGAAAATTATTTTTGCTGGTTTCCTTCTTACCACATATGTAAAATAGCATTTTTATTTAGATTAGAATGCCAGTGCTACACTGATGGTTTTCCCAAGATGTAGGGTGGAATGCTGAGAATGTAGGCAAAGTAGGATTAATGTGCATTATTGTCTGCATAACTACTTAGCAGTAATTTTGCAGTGTTCAGTCATCATACTTATCAGCTTTTGTTTAGATTGTCTGCACTACTTTAGGATTCACATTTCAGTGCCATCTTTATTTTGTATAAGTTTTCCCTCTTCAAGGAGTGCAAGGTGGTGATGCTTCCCTCTGTAAGGAGTGCAAGTGGTGGAGCGGTAGCTTTGTTGCCTCACAGCATGAGGTTCTCCGGTTCGATTCTTGGCTGGAGTTCCTTCTGTGCAGAGTCTGCATTTCTCTCCTGCGTTCATGTGGGTTTCCTCTGGGTGCTTCGGTTTCCTCCCACGTTTTAGACATGCATCTGGAGCTTTTCTCCTCAGGCCTCCGCTGAAAATTGGCTTTGTTCCAAGTCGAACTTTTCTAGTAAACAAATGTTAAATAAATAAAATTCTTTAGAAAACCTTCTCTTTTCTGCTAGAACTCCATTTGCTACAGAGCATTCTGTAGTGTCTTGTAAAGTGAGAGACTTTGCTTTGGTTTTCTTCCTGTCCTCCAAGTATATGAAAATCTCTCTGAAGTTACTGACCTTAAATGCTGTTCCCTCTCTGTTCTCTCTCTCTGCCTTAGTTTTAGCAATCTGACTATACACTAGTCTGCACTTTAACCTTTACCTTGGGTGCAGTCCCCTAAAGTTGGAAAAACACCATAATCATGCCAGTCCTAAAACAAATAATCCCCGAACTACCTCTGATTACAGGTCTGTAGCCATCCTTTTCCCACCACCTCAAATTACAGAAAAGCTACTTTACAATCAGCTAATGGGCTGTATGGCTTACTGTCAGACAGGCAGCATGGTTTCAAGAAAGTGTCCAATATCGCACAGCCATATATCCTGTAACCAGTTATATATGTCAAACAGAGGAAAACAACAAACTTAAAAGGGCACTATTTATAGACCTGGGATGGGCAAATGAATCTGTGAACTATTCATTCTTGCTAAAGGTTTTAAGCAGTGGTTCTCAGCTTACTTAACAGGTGGAGTACTCACAGTACAACACAGCAATAATTATGTAAGAAAATGGAACATTCAGAGCTGGTGTTCTCAGTGGTCCCTTATTTGTATCAGTTTTCATAAATAATCAACCACTCAGCCATCCCACCATGTGCTTTACTCATTATGTGTATTAGCTCTGACACTTCATTATCCACTCTGCAACAAAACCTACAAAATTATTTCAAAAACATCGGGGGCTGACTATTTCACAAGAATGTGGTATTTGGAATGCATCAAAGGCTTAAAATGAAAACTCTCTTACTGGCCTGGATGCAGCACCTCCTTTGAAAAGTAATAGAGCAAAGATTCCTTGGCATTGTTTGACCAACATCTTGACTTTTAACACACTCAGATAAGAAAATAGGTCCTACACCAACATGTCATACCATACACACTCTTAACCTTTTGCATCAAGAAGTAAGAGAAACCACAGCTGTCAGAATGGGAATGCCTAAAAGAGAGAACTGTCTACCTGTATTTGCACTCAGATCAGTACAAAATGCACAATCACCTCATATCAGTGGGAAAAGAATCTGCCACTTATTTCCCTAGTAAGTTCCGCTGAACATAATTTTGCTACATTAATCAACAATAAGTGGCCTTCTAAAATATCCAGAACAAGCCTGCTGTTAAACTGTATGATATTCAAACTTATACTGCTGTTACTATTTAGTCTTAGCATCAAAATCCAAGCAAAGGCAAGCTAGCTGTATCTTTCAACCATATTCCGAATAATGCCGTCAATTTAATGCAGCCTTCGTAATGAAAGCCCCAGGAGAGTGGGCATTATCCAGATTTCAACCTGCCCTTTGGGACACTTAAATGATTAACACTAAAAATTCAAAATATTTAAAAAGAAACTGTTGCAACAACATACAGATAAATACAAACGTTCCTGTTTGGCACAGTTTAACAAGACAACACTGAGCCACAGCTGCATTATAAAAGCAAACTTAATAACTTTTCATTGTAGTGGGGTGAAAGATATAGTTCTGTGTTACAAATTATGTGCAGATGCAAATAAAGCTAGTAAATTTAAAATCTATAAATGTATAAAACAGGTTTTTCTATCACTTATTCGGGACTTTAACTGTGTACACATACATTTGCTCAGTACTCTTAAAAAGAATGGAATTATTACTGATATCACATTTTTGTATTACTCTTTACATGCTTCTAAACAGACGGATTTATTTCTTTTCATACAGTAGTTTGTATTATAATCTCGCTGTGAAGTATGTTATTTGTGTGTTAACTTTTGATGTATATTCAGCCATGTAATTAAAAAAACTGTACAATTTCATGCGCTGTACAATTTTCTTTTCTTTTTTTATCTTCTGTTGTTGACGTGGCAACTGCCTGTTGGCCCGGGTGATGGCTGAAAAGAGATTGTGGACCACATCACCAGCCCAGTTAATACAGCAGATAAATAATTGGATCATTTGCTAGTGGTATAAGTTGAAGACTGATAAAGATAGTTTTGTCCAGACCAGCTAACTGAATGGAACTTGCTGATTTATTTTAACAGTTTACTCAGAGACCTGCTGTCCACCGAGAGTCTTCCAGTACCGAGCTGTGTAGTCAAAGGATTGCACAGGGAGGATATTCCCTGAAAGGGGGAGTAATGACATAGTTCCTTTCATTCTGCTGAACCTGCTGTAGCAGTCTTCAGCTAATGAATCCTCACATTGTTATGTAAAGTTGTTTGTAATTTTACTTCCCTTGCACTGAGGAGTTTCTTATTGGGCAAAGTGCTCCTGCTGTGCTACTGTACCCAGCTGTTACATTTTTATATTGTTCTACCCAATGCAATGCTGCCATCTTTTTCCAGTTCTCTACTCAAAAGTATTTTTACATTTCTCTACCAAAGTGATTACTGGCACAAGTATACAGTCTTTCACCAGAGTGCTTTT
Source organism: Protopterus annectens (assembly GCF_019279795.1). Taxonomy (NCBI): domain Eukaryota; kingdom Metazoa; phylum Chordata; order Ceratodontiformes; family Protopteridae; genus Protopterus; species Protopterus annectens. The sequence continues at coordinate 101,146,629 of NC_056731.1, read as the reverse complement.
CTGTGCTCTTATTGCCATTTCTCTGCTGTCATGTTTCTTCACTTCTCTGTTCAAGTCACTGATATCCTATTTTGCAATCAATGCCAAATATGGATGTACCATCTCATTTTGTTTTTTTTTTTTTTTCAAACTTTGGAATTAACTATGCCAGTCCCTCATCACAGATGGATAAAGCCATGTCTGTAGTGTCACTAGTCCAAGTTTCATTAGTAAACCTAAGCTAGTAGCCAATTGCGGGGAGGAAGATGTAGGGGGGAAGGGAGCAGTTGAAGCTAGCTTGACAGTTCTGAGGGATTGGTAATGCCTAGGTATTGCTACTGAATGCTAAACCGGCTTTTGCAGTCCAAAAAACATACATAGACCACTGTTGGAACACTTAAGGCCGAAATATAATAGTTTATATTATAAGCTATGGATTTAGGTGAAAATAAACTAGTTTAACACTTATTTGCCCCCTTTCCAAACCTATTTTTGTGGGTTACCAGGTTATAGCTGAAATGGTCTCTGGACAGTTCCCCTTCCCAGCCACCAAATAGTAAATAAGTAAAATAGGTCCCAATCAAGGTAAAATTAAAACAGCATGTGCCAGGTTGAATTGTTTATAAACATAGAATTTATTATGATATTAAAAGTACATTCATTTAATGGTTGCGTAGGCATTAATCAATAAAAACTGAAGCCGATGAACAGCAGTAGAAGTCAGAAAAGGGTATCTCAAGCGTCACTGGCCAGTTCAAACAAAATTACCTTCGGTGTCCATGAGTCTTGCTTTAGCAGATTCTCCTTGTTTGAAGTATTTTGGCCCTTGATAAGCACTGGGAAATGGTCCTGCATTCTGTATCTTTCCTCTCTCTCTGCCTGCCTCTGTCTAATTCAGAAATCTGAAGATAATTCATTGTGCTTTCATACTGGTTCCTCTGTAGGCAGTAATCCAGTTCATTTGCACACAGACTTGGTTGAATGCCTATCTAGCACACTTCTTCAATACATAATGGACCTGTCTTTGTGGGTTGACCAGGTCCAGAAATACCATGATGCAACATTCCAGTGTTTTGTTCCTTTTTCAAAGGTTATAGCAGTCCTCCAGCAAAGCTCTTGCAGAGTCTTTTGGCCTGCATTAGCTACCAAAAGTCCATGTATGACTGGAAAAAGAAGCATGAATGAATATCTGAAAATCTAACTGAAGGAATCAGTAGCTTGCGGTATATATTTCTTCCAACAGCAAGAAATAATTTGGAAATACTTTGTTCTGTCACTGCAATGAAGTGAATGCAGCTGTGGATACACAATTCTCTTTCTCCTGTCAGCTTTAGGAACAGTTTGTTTTTCTTCCACAGTTCATTATTTCTTTGACTAAAAATATAGCTTAGGAGAGAAGAGGGTGTATGGCCTTTGCAATCATTACTTTCTTCCACATCCTATGAATTTTATCGCCCAGAGTGACCTCATGACACTTTAATGTCCAAAGCAGGATGTATTCAGTTTTGAAGTCTGCCTTGGTGATGGCACCTCTTTGTCTGTATTCCTTTTGCTGCAAACATTTACAGTCTAGAGACACCTCAGCTAGGAAAACAAATACTTAATTGCATGTCTTTACTGCATTCTGTTTCTCAGTATCTTTGTTACATACTGATACTTGATATATCAGGAGATTAGCAAGATTTGTGCACAGCAGTATATGAAGGCACCATTAATAAAGGCAATCATTACATACTAACAATGGAACTATGTAAGCAATACACAATGCAATCAACAACAGTAGCAAATATAGTAATAACAATGCTAATGACAACCATGGCTGTCAATATTAGTAACAGTTTGTGTGTGTTTGTGTGTGTGTGTGTGTGTGTGTGTGTGTGTGTGTGTGTGTGTGTGTGTGTGTTGTCAATCAATTTATTTTTTTGCCCTATACCACAAGACACAGCATTTCACCATATCAAGCAGAGTGTAATACTGTAGCCAAGCACAAGTGATATCCCTTAGCTCCTGGTTCTTGTCTTTCTTCCATCCAAAAAAGGACTTTACAGTTACTGCAGTCTTCTGTGGAATGAGAGAAGCCGTCTCCCTCAAAGAGATAATGTATGGCATACAAGGATGGAATCATAGGGAGGTTTGGATGGTTATGGCTGTGGAGGCGCATAAGTAAACATCTGAAAGATAAGTTTTACCATTTGCCGTGTACAACAAAAGTCAGACTACCACTTTGGTATGTGAGGGATTGGGAATATGGTCTTTGGATCCACTGTACTGTCCAGAGGGATGGTTCCGTCAAGTCACACTACTGGTACTCAAAAAGTGAAAGTTAAAAAAAATAAATAAATAGTGATTACATATTTGGTATAATCACTTCATCAAATGCAACCTGGCCTCAAGAGCACAAACTGAATATGCACTCCTGCCCTGGATATGGGCTTCTAACATCCAAATTCAGGCAAGGAGTACATAATGACTACTTAAATAGCTGATATTTTTGGCCTAGTACCTCACACCTCTTTCTGTTTGCTTTCTGTGAGCCACAGTGCCCCTTACCTTAATTAACTTCCTTTAAAACAGAATAAATCAAAATAAAATAAATTGGGTGGGCTAAAATAGGGGTCTATATTAGAAGACCGAAAGTTTAAAATTGCAAATGCTCTAAAGAGCAAAAATGCCAGACCTCGAAGTGCTTTTTTTTGAGATCGCAGTACAGTGAAGATCAGAATATTTGCCCTTTTCTCACTGTAGTGCGATCTTGGAGTTGGAATATATATTTAGTGGGGTGTGTGGGGGGGTGCAGCCCCCACAATAATGATTTCGAGGTCTGACATTTTCGCTCTTTAGAGCGTTTGTGATTTTAAACTTTCGGTCTTCTAATATAGACTCCTAAAATAGCTACCCAAGCTAAAGCCAGTTGCAAAGCCTTTTTAGTTATGTTTCTATCCTCAAAAGCACAACATAGCAATGCACTGAGCTGATTGAAAACAGCGTTACCTACCCTGAGGCTGAAGATATAGCAAACTTACTGGCTAATAAATCCAGGTCTAACTTTACCCCTTTCTTTCCTGCATCTGTCCCTCAACATATACCTCAAACGGGCTCATCATCAGATGTCATGCAAGACCAAGTCCTAAAAGCATTATGAAAAGGGAGGAACCTCCACAGACTCTGGCAATTACAAACCCATAAGTCTGACAAGCCTCAAATGCAAAGCCATCATAGAACTAATAAGGGCATAGGAAAACTCCAAACACTGGACCATCCCAATATGGATTCATTAAGGGCAAGTCATGCTTACTCAACCCAGTGGACCTTTTTGATAAGGTCACCAAAGCAGTGGACGAAGGTGAAGTGGTATATACCATGCACTTCGACCTGTCCAAAACGTTTGACACAATCCTCCACTTGAATGTAGTAGAAAAGCTAAATAAACTGGGAATAACCCTAGTCTCTCACTGGATTGCCATCTAGCTCACAGATAGGATGCAGAAAATCAAAATGGGGAAGTTACCTTCACAGAGAGACCAGTTACCAGTGGAATCCTAATGCTCTGTGCTGGTACCTCTCTGTTTGGCATCTACTTCTCTAAAATTAAAGCCAGTACCAAAGGACCTTGGCTGACTAAGTAACTAGGAACAGTCATTGAATCCCAAAATGACTTGGCCATTATACAGGAAGGTTTATCCCAAATAAATAATTGATGCCAAAATCATGGACTGAAACCAAATTTCAAAAAGTGCATTATCGTATTCTTTTGGAAGTCATCTACCCCAGGAGCTACTGCATTGCAAATGCACCCCTAAGAGTTAACCCAGTTGGTGAGGATTTAGGAACTTAAGTGGACAGTGACCTAACTTTCAACCAACATGTGTCCGTTGCTTTAAGAAAGTCTTTATATATTGCACAGCGTATAAACAAAGGGATTGTGTCTAGAGCTAGGGATGTCATTGTTTCCTTTACTCAACTCTCATTATACCACTCATATTGTGTAATGCCCTCTTTGGAGTGTATCTGTCCAGATGTATGCAATAACGGGAATGCTCACAGAAGTACCTTATTAAAAGTATACAAGGCCTAAACAATATGTCCTACATGAACTAACTCTAAGCCTTGTCATTATACTTTGTATTCTACAGACTGCTAAGAAGTAACGAATGTCTGTTTTACAAGGAATCTGATGGATTTACTGCAGATCAGCAAGTCAAATAGCATCATAAATACTCAGCCTAGGGATCTAAACCTCTTGTGCAACATCAACAGAATGGTTTGGAGGGAGAGGTATATCTTGCAAGGAATACTGCTGTTCTGGAACACTCCTGAAACACACTAAACAAAGCTCATCCCTGTCCATAGACAAGTGCAACTTGGATGTATGGATGGGAAACAGAAAATTTACCCCAGGACTGCCCCATTTATTACTAACAGTCAGAGGCAGCTCGTAAATGCTTTATCTCATGCATGGATTCCATCAAATTATCTGTGATATTATCCCAGTTTAATGTATAATTATTGATATGGGATAGGTAAGGCTAGTCTAACATCAAATGGGATAGGTTAATTCAAGCACCAAGACGGATACTAGTTAGACTTAAAATGGCCCACAAAGCCATTTAGCCTAGTGCTTTACCTGTGAACCTATAAAACACGTTATTGTTTTCATACATATATAATTCCAGGGGAAGGCTGGTAGAATTCTCTAATTCAGTACAGCTTTTTTCCTGTCAAGGTACTTCTACCACTATCCTAGAAATGGCTAGGTGCCAAACACACTTCTTGCCATATTACTCTTTGTTAATAGCCACATATAAATTATAAAAATGATATCTTACTGGTAATGTGCTTAGGGGATTTGGCTTGGGATTCAGATGCCACAGCTTAACAACATTCAGTCCTAAATAATACCCTTTCCTCAGAAGACAAGCAATACTTAAATACCAACCACAAGAGCTGATTCAGACTAAAATTCAGAGGTTAATATAAGATGTTATGTAGTCCTATCTCACCGTCATTCTTGCTGGATGGGTTCTGAGCCGATATTTGGCTCCAACTCGGCTGATACTAAAGCTCAAGAGCTTTTACTGGCTCGAGGCTAACCCCAATCCCATGGTGACTCATGGCAATTCCCCAGATCTCGTTTGCCATGAAAGCTTCGAGGTTGTGTCTTACTGGCTCGTTGGCGAAGTAATAGATTTAGTTATTAAAACTTGTACTTTTCTCAACTTTTCTTCTTCTATTACAGTCTTTATTACTGTTATCTCTTTGTGTGACTGTTCTGAGAGTTTTTGATCCCTATTTTTCCCCTTAGGATTGTACAGCCCATTTAAGTTAGAGGGCCTTTCCTTCCTGAGTGTGTGTCTTATATAAAAAAAAAGTTTATATATACAATAGATTCTTTTCTATCTCTCACTAACTTATTGTTACCTTAGTAGTTAGTTATTGTTTTTGCCTTCTCTAGCGAGACTATAGTTTTTCAGTCAGAATGTCTAAAGAAAAGGATAGAGAGCATAAGGACCATCACGCTTCAGGTTTTAAAAAGTGTGATAGATACTCACAAAATATGTCTCTGACAGACAGTCACACCAGTTGTGTGTACTGTTTAGGGGAAGCTCATTTGCAAGAGCCCTGTACCTTTTGCCTTGCATTTAGTACCAGGGTCTTGAATGAGAGGAAATGAAAACTTATTGATGAGGTCTTATGACCAGTTCCTTCCAGGAACAGCTGGAACTCAGTCAGGCAGCTCCTAAGACTTCAAAACGTAAATCTTCATCCCTAGCTTTGGAGCTGTCGAAAAAGACCAAAGCGTCAGAGCCAGGGAGTTCTGGCTGCGATTCATCTTCTTCCACATCGGTAACATTGATCGCCTTGGTGCTGAGGCAACCTTCGGTACCAAGACATTTACCTGATATTGATCATGTGTCACCTACTTTGAGATCTCCTATTTTGGAGAGGAGGAGATCTTTTTCTGTCTCCACTAGATCCTCCAGGACACTCAAAGATGAGGACATCGAGAGAGTGATGAAGAGGTTGCTTTCAGATCCAGCGCTGGCAAGGAAATTGGCTCCTCCGGACCCAACGGCTTCGGAGCCGACCCTTTTACATGCCACTGCTCCTCCTCCAACTGCTTCGCTCTCTGAGCCCATCACTTCAGGTTCTTCGATCTTGGATCCGTTGGTTCCGGCGATCCTCTCCCCTTTCTCGGAAGCGATTACTCTAACCTTGGTGGCTCAGTCTGCAGCCGAGGGATCTGGGAGCTGACACTCTCGAGTCGACTCCGAGGGGGACAGTCACCCTGAGTTTTCTTCGGAGCTGACTCTCCCTCTTGGTGCCTCGGCTCGGCTCCTACATCTGCTTCAGAGCCTTTCCCCCTAGCTAGGAGCCGACCATCTGTCTCCTCGGAGTGGAGGTCTTCTTCGGAGCGAGGGGAAAAGGCTTTTGAGGCAATAGAGAAGGCTTTATCTTCTGCAAAAGCCATACCTTTGGAACCTGTGTCCCACCAGCAGCAGGCAGCAGCGTCTTCTCCCCTGCCACCACCACAGAGTAGGGAACCAGAGACCCAATCAGCCCCTATTGGAGATGCCCCCTCTTATGAGACCTCCCCAGATTATCCCACTGGAGAGCTCCCTTGGAAGAGACTGTGTAAGAGAAAGCATGTTGACTCACCTGAGTGTGTCACTTCTGACACTTATTTGGAGGAATCAGAAGGGTCCCCTAGATCCCCCTCTGAGGATGTCTCCTTTTCTGACATTCTAGAAATCCTTAGACAGAGGGGTGACTGGAAGACCTCTAACCCTACTGAGGACAAATCAGTGTATCTTGAGGCCTTTGGTTCCCGACCTTCTACCTCCTGGGTGACGCCACCTTATGACCAACTTTTAGGGGTCATATCATGGGTTCACCCAAATTATATCTACCCCCACTAGAACTGACAAAGCAACCAAACGTGAGTCCACCCTAGACTGGATTCTGTTATCTGACCCCACTCTTGTACATCAGTCAGGCTGTCTTCCAGACAGTCTGAGTGACCATCAAGTAACCTATCTAATTAGGAACAGACCCCACCACATTAACCAACCCATCCTCAGAGTAGTGCGCAACAAAAAGTCCCTCAAAGCCAACATTCTAATAAACTTACTAAAATACTGCAACTGGACTCCCCCTAAAACAACTACCCCTTGATGAAGCCGTGCAATACTTCAGCTCAACCTTCCTAAACATCTTAAACCATCATGACCCTCTCGAACCATCAGAGTCAGATCTAACTATGCCCCATGGCTATCTAACGAAACAAAGATTATATTGACAGAAAGAGACAAAACCTGGCTACAATACCAGAAACCCAAAACCACTACCTTGAGAAAATATCTGGAACTTCGCAATAAAGCCATAAAGCAAGTTAAACTTGACAAAACCAACTACTACGAAACCACACAGGAAAAATATGCTAACCACCCCAAAAAATTCTGGGCCACATTAAAGAGTTTACTACACTCAGGGAAACCTACTACCCCTATCCCTGTATTACCAAACAACCTGGAGGACACTCCCACTCAATTTAACAACTACTTTACTAATACAGTCCAAGCCCTTGCCAACACCCAGAAGAGTGCCAGAGGCCCCTTTCCAACAACTACCCCTACTCACCCCAGTTCTCTAAACTTGCCCTCCAGCCAGTTCACACTAAGTTAATAGCCAAACACCTCAAAAAACTTAAACCAACCAAACCAGTCGCTGACAACCTTCCAGCAGATTTCCTTCAATTAACTGCAGAGGCAATAGCCTATCCTGTATCCATACTCATAAACAGGTCTATTGCAGAATGTAAAGTCCCTGACACGTGGAAAATATCACATATTATTCCACTCCGCAAGGGAGGTATCGCCCTTGAACTGATAAATTGTCGCCCAATCGCAATTCTATCTCCACTGACAAAAATATTAGAGAGACTAGTTCACACTCAACTAATGAATCACCTCTAAAAAAAATCTGGTATCCAGTTCCCAGCATGGAGTTAGACCTTCCCATCATTCCCAACATTACTCTCATTTACCAACATAGTCAATTACCATAGGAACAAAGGATTATTCATATCCTCCATATTCCTAGACCTATCTAAAGCGTTTGATATGGTCAACCACCATATTCTCCTTGAAACTCTAACATCCCTTAACATGAACTCCTCCACTATATCATGGTTTAACTGCTATTTATTAGGCCGTCAGCAAGCAGTTTTATGGCAAGACCAATTGTCCCCCCCTATTACCAGTAGCCATAGGAGTCCCACAGGGTTCCATCCTTGGTCCTCTGCTGTTCTTCCTATTTACTAACCAAATAGCTTCCTCCTCCCCCTCTGCCTCAATAGTGCAATATGCAGACGACACCACTATTATCTGTGTCACCCCTACTCTAAAGGAACTTCAAACCCTCACTCAAAATAAATTTACTTTAGCTGAAGCATGGTTCACTGACATTAAACTTATACTTAGTCCTAAAAAAACAAACTAATGCACTTTAGCCCTGGTGGAACTCCTCCGCTAAGTAATGAATTTACCATAACAGCCACTGACAATACTCTGATCACCCCAACTGCACACATAAAACTGCTAGGCGTTGAAATAGACAACAACCGAATATACGGCATACACATAGCACAAACAATCAAGAAAGTAAATAAAAAGCTTGGTCTCCTTTACAGGAACAAAACATACTAAAGCCACCATAGCAAGAACTCACCTCTTATCCATCCTCCTTTATGCCTCCCCATCATGACTAATCTCCACCGCACAGAACTAAACAAAATGGAATCTTGTTACAAGATAGCCAAGTTTGCAACTGACACCTCCTATAGATCCCACCACTGTCTATCCCTCAAGCAACTCAACTGGCTGGAGTTGCCTCACCTACTCCTACTCAATCAACTCTCATTAGCACATAAACTCTACTACCTTCCTGACAAAATCCCAGCACTTCTGCAACTAATACAGCCCTACGTCACCACTAGATCCTTAAGATTTACTAACCAAAATCTCATACATGTCATCAAACATAGAAACAATGCTGGGAAATCGCTCTTTGCATTTCCTATTGCCAGAACCTGGAATTCACTCCCAAGCCAAATTTCCTCTACCACCTCTCTTACTCATTTCAAAAGACTCTTGAAAACTCATTATGAAAACAGCTGGCTTTGTTCATGCTATACTTCTGGCTAACCCTTCTCACTGCACTGTTCAAAAGGATTTCATCAGAGATCACCTGCATCCCCTGGTAGACTTGTTAAATTCAATGATATGTTCCTTCTAACTCAGTGACACATACTGTGTTATACTAATGCACACTTTGGTAAAAGAAAACTGAAAAATGTATGGCATGGTATGTAATATATACAACAAAACCTTGTAAATAATTACTGGTAGTTTACTCCTAAGTATTTCCTTCATAGAAATACTATGTACTTAGGCTGCTTATTTGTTCTCTCATATATGTAATGTTTCATTGAAGCTTTTCTCCCCGGGCCTCCACTGAAAATGGACATGTATCCAGTCGGACTTTCCCGGTTAACAAATGTAAAATAAAAAATAAGTAAAAATAAATATTGAAGAAAGCCTGGACCTTCCCAGACTCACTGGAGCCCGTCCCAAGGAGGCCAAATAAATTCATGACAGCACCTGAAGATAAGGCTTTTCTTACCAAAGGAGTTCCTGTTGATGCTATGGTGGTAGCAGTGGCCACCAAGGAGGAGTTATCCAAAACATCTTCTAATATCATTCTCCTAACAAGGAATATAGGATGATAGATAGGTATGGGAAGCGAACCTTCTCTTCAGCGGCATTTTCTTTAAGATCGCTGAATTACCTTATCCACTTTACTCGTCTTCAGAGGGATATCCTGAAGGAGTTGGGAGATACCCTCCAGGGTTCAGTAGCTCTGGGATCCATGGGTAAGGTTTCTGCACAGCTCTCCACCCTTACATCAATAGCTAACTCCTCCATGAGGCTGATATTGTATACAGCGGATGGAGCGAATAGGGCAGCCGCAGCAGGAATATCTCTCATTCTTGGATCCGTCCTTGTAATTTCATGGAATCCTTTAAGTCTTCCTTCATTAACATCCCCTTTGATGGTTCATCTCTTTTTGAACCCCAGGTGAAAGAGACTTTAACTAGGTGTGAGCAGGAAGGGAAAATCTAATCTGCCATCGGAGTCCATTTTTCCCTCTTGTCTAGACCCTATCCCAAGGGTAATATGGGAGGGAAAATGTAGTTTCGTAAATCCCAAAAAGGTTTCCCTCAGGCACAAGGTCAACCTTCTCCCTAGAGGCAGAGGGGAAGGATATAATGGAAGATGCCGCCCTCGCGGCAGAGGTGGTCTGCAACATCAGTGAGATAGAGAAACCTTCTCTGATCGTCCCTTCCATCGCCCCTGAGGGGTTGCCCGACTGTCCATCTCTGGAGACAGTTGGGGGTCGTCTATCTCTGTACCCAAGTGCCTGGCTAAACATTTCACAAGATCGTTGGGTACACACCATAATATCTAGAGGTTATCTGATTCCCTTTGTTTCCGACCCCCCCCCCCCCCCCAGCAAACCGGTCTCTACCAGATGTGTGCCACCCATTCAGCTAGACCGTGCAACATCAGAGGTTATCTTGTTTCTAAAAAAAAGAGTCATCCAAGAAGTCCTCACAGAGCAAATAGGATCCGGAACGTATAGATCTCAGCAGACTCAACAAGTCCGTAAAGAAGTTCCGAATTATCATTCTGCAGTCGATCTTTCCCTTTGTTGGGAAAGACAATTGGATGTGCTCAGTAGATCTTCGGGACGCGTACTACCATATCAAAATGGACAGGTGCTCCAGGAGACACTTGCGCTTCCATCTGGGAGCCAGTCATTTTCAGTTCCGAACACTGCCCTTTGGTCTCACTACAGCCCCCAGAGTGTTCATCAAATGCATGGCAGTGGTAACGGCTCACCTGAGACATCAAGGATTCCAGGTGTTTCCGTACCTAGACGACTGGCTCCTCACTGCTACCACCAAGTATCAACTCATCGGAACCAGGGAAAAGACTCTATCCTTGTGTGCCAGTTTGGGCATCACATTCAACCTAAAAAACTCAGCCTTATTTCCTTCGCAGCACATTTTATTCTTAGGCTCAGAAATAGACACAACCACCATGTCAGCAAGACTAACACCAGAAAGAGTAGTGTCTCTATGCAATCAAGTCAGATCCTTGCTAAACAGTCACAAAGTTCAGGCCAGAGTAGTCCTTCAGGTTCTAGGGACCCTGACTTCCTCCATCCTATTAGTTCCTCTAGAATACTTCAGTGGCTGCTATTTGCCCAATGGTTGATGCAAGACCTTCCATTGTCTCATCAGATTTTCATAACAAACACCTGAAAGAAAGATCTGGCATGGTGGTTGCATACAGAACAACTTCTCTTAGGTCATCCACTTGTTCCTCCCAAAGAGAAAGCAGTTTTGACCACGGACGCTGTCCAGATAGGGTGGGGGGGGGGGTCATTATCTGGGAATGACAGTCCAAGGTACTTGGCAGAACCACAAGAACCACTTGCACATCAGTGTTCTGGAGATGAGAGTGGTGCTTTATGCGTTGCAAGCACGTCACAGCTCTCTTCCCACCGGGACAATTGCGATCCAGTCAGACAACATGTCTGTCATGTGGTACATTAACAAGCAAGGGGGAACCAAATCTTACCCACTTTGCCAAGAGGCCTTAAGAGTTTGGAAATGGGCGATGAACACTCAACGTTTTCTGGTAGCAATGCACATCCAGGGGAAATCCAATGTGATTGCAGACAAACTCAGCCGAGCAATTTTGATGCCTCATGAGAATGTAGAAGTTGCGAAAGAGAGCTTTCATAGATGGGGCCAGCCTTGCTGCGACCTATTCACCACACACCTGAACACCAAATGCAGCAGCTACTTTTCCCTAATTCCCTGTACGGGGATGTCACCCAGGGATTCTTTAGTCCACAATTGGCCCCCGGGACTTCTTTATGCCTTCCCACCTTTTCCCCTCATCCGCAAAGTAATACAGAAAGCAAAACAGTTGAGGAGTACCCTCATCCTCATTGCTACTTACTGGCCTTGACAAGTATGGTTTCCCTTCCTGTGGTCCTATCATTTGGAGGAACCATGGATTCTGGAACCATCTCCAGACCTCCTGATTCATCAATCGGGGCAGTTCCACCCCACCATCCACACCCTCAAATTGACAGCATGGCTGCTCCAGTTCCACGAATAGCCAGGTGTGTCTCCCTCTCCCCTTCAGTCAAACATTTTCTGATCTCATCCCATAAGCCTTCCACTCGGAAGTTATACTCCAGCAAATGGAAAAGGTTCTCTATTTGGGCTATAAACCAAGGCCTAGATCCCTATACAGCTCCTATAGAGTCTATTTTATCCTTCCTTGCATCAATTTTTCATGAAGGAGCTGCAACTGCTACAGTTAAAGTTCAATTAGCTGCAATTTCTAATTTCCATTTTGGCTTCATGGAAATCCTATCATGTCACACTCCTTGTGCAAAACCATTTTAAAGGGAGTTCTCCTTCTCAAGCCTCCGATCAAACAGCCATTAGAACCCTGGGACTTAAATTTACTTCTCACATCATTAATGTCTGCACCATTTGAGCCTTCTTCTTCATCAGATATGAAATTGTTATCTTTGAAAACAGTATTCTTAGTAGCCATAACCTCTGCTGGGACAGTGTCAGAACTGCAAGCCCTTACTATTTGACCTCCTTACATTATTTTCCACAAGGATAGAGTCTCACGCAGGACAAACTCTTCTTTTCCTCCCAAGGTATGCTCAGCGCATAATCTTAACACTACCATTGAGTTACCAGTGTTTTTTCCAAACCACTCTAATAAATCTGAGTACAGACTGCATCAATTAGACGTTCACAGAATTCTCAGGTTTTACTTACACAGGACAAAAGAGTTCAGAAAATCAGATCAATTATTTTTGTCCTTTTCAGACAAAAACAAGGGCTTGCCTGTTTCTAAGGTTACTCTTTCAAAATGGTTTTCAGATTGCATTTCCTTTACTTATCAAACTGCTGGCAAACAATTACCCAACAGAGTAGAAGGCCATTCTACTAGGGCAGTATCTACTTCATGTGCCTTTAGATCTAGGCTCCCAATTGATACTATTTGTGCAGCAGCTACTTGGGCAAGCCCACATACTTTTTTCACTCATTACAAATTGGATTTGGCCTCTTGGGACACGTCATCCTTTGGGTCCACTGTACTGAAGAGTCTCTTCGCTTGAGCCACCCTGGGTAAAGGTGCTAGGGACGCTGTCCCATCCAGCAAGAATTACGGTGAGATAGGACTACATAACATAAAGAAGTTATGTACTTACCATAACATTTCATGTTTGTAGTCCATCTCCCCTACATTCTTGCATCCCTCCCTCCTGCCCCCTTCCTGTTTCTGGAGGATCTGGTGGACTATACTTGTGCTGTCTGACCTGGTTGTAGTAGTTGTCCATCTGGAATGGATAATATTACATAATTTTTTGTCTGTATATGTTTGATAATTTCATACCTGTTAGGTACTTATTGCTTTCTTGAAAACAAGATCTGGGGAATTGCCGTGAGGCACCATGGGATAGGGGTTAGCATCGAGTCAGTAAAAGCTCTCGAGCTTTAGTATGGGCTGAGTCGGAGCCGGATATCAGGTCCGAACCCATCCAGCAAGAATGTAGGCAAGATGGACTACAAACATGGAACGTTATGGTAAATACATAACTTCTTTTTTCACCAAGTAGAGAAAAATAATGATCAGTTGTGCAGAATAGAATGTTTAAAGAAAAGCAAGACCTACAGCTAAATAAACTTATTTGCCTCTAACATATAGAAATACTGAGCCTAACTATTCTAGGTTAGTAAAATGTTAAACAGCCACAGATATTCACAACAATTTTACATACATGTAGGTACCATAGTCTTCCAAGCAAGACTGACTGATATATTGTATGTGTTACCTTAAGGGTTTGCATATGTCATTACTGGATATGATCCTACTATTAGAATGAATGTGGAACTGGAAGACATTTAATACATAACAGAGTTTGCTTAGTAAGACAAGTGAGTAACATGTCAAAACCATTTAAAACTGAAACTAGCTTTGACAGTACTTAACGACAACAGACTTATGTTCATAACTGCCAGACTCTAGTTGGTCCATAGGTAAGTACTAGGCAATCAGTCATCAAGCCAATTCAAGCCAAACCAAAAAACTCTATTCAAAAGTTCCCTCTGGCCTCAAGGCAGGCAAGACAAGATAGACTGAGGGAGAATTTGAAGCTGCCTATCCAGTTATATAGGTCTACCTGGTAGGTGGCAAGGGTGCTACTCTGTTTGACATGTATTGGAAGTTTGTTGTAGAGTTGAGAGATACATTGGGTTATGAATCTGTCACTCTATCGTGCCTTGTTTATCTGCTGCTGAAGGTTTAGTTCCTTTAATGGATTATTTCAGGTGGCATTAGTTCTGCGAAGGAATAGGAGGTCAAATAGGGATGGATCTTTCATTACTCAAAAAGGCTAATACAAATCTTGACAGAGGAGTCTGTAAGAGACTGAATATAGAAAAAGGGCTGCCAGTCTCCTGACAACTAATATTTTTGAGGCCACCTATCTTTTAAGTTATGAATCTCTGAGGTCTCTTAATTCATGTAACATGTTTAGACAAATACATGCCAAAAGGTGCATTATGTTCAGAAATGAGTTTGATAAGATACGAGTAAAAGGGAATGAAAACTTCTTTGTTTTTAGCGGATATACATTTGGAAATTATATGAGTCAAATAAAAGACTTTCTGGACTACTTTGGAGACATGATGTTCAAATGATAAATTATCGACATGAGTGCCTAGATCCCCATTGTGTGATTGGAAAAGTGCATCTTCTATATGGTAAGTACAACTATTTTGTTTACCAAAATGAACTATGATACATTTTTTACATTTAATTTGAGACCATTGGTCTTGCACCAGTTGTTGACATGGTCTAACCCATATTGAAGCAATTATAGGTCAGTTGAAGATGGAATAACAACACTCAGTTTACAGTCATCTGCAAATATAGTTAACAATAGGCCAGGAGTGCTGACCTGAAGGTCTATGAAATGTATGCCAAATAAGAGAGGGTCCAAAACTGAGCCCTGTGGTACACTACTGGTAGCCTTTTTGCTTTCAGAAATGGCACCTGATACTCTATCCACATGGATTTCTTCAGACAGCCAGTTAGCTATCCACAGTATGATATAAGGATTTATATTCAGATTTATAAATCTGTCAGTAATGCTTACGTGGGGAATAGTATCAAAAGCCATAGCCAGGTCCAGATGTGCTGTGCATAACCATTATTCACTGCTTTGGTTATTTTTTCAGAGAATTTAATGTGGTTAAAGAGGTAGGACCTTCCTTTGACAAACCATAAATTGATGATGGTCCAGAGTTGAGGGATTTCTAATGTCCAGATTACTGAAGTCTATGATATTGCACTCCCTAGCTTTACACATGGGAGTACTGAGATTAATGGGTCTGTAGTTACCAAGGCCCAAAGTTTGGCCACCCTTGTGTAAAGGCATTACAACAGCTGTTTTCCAAGCTTCAAGCTTTAACCAGTGGAGAGGTTTAAATTAAAGAGATTAATTAGACGGTTCATAAAGACTGTATTTGGCATTGATAATCAGGCACCCTAGTAGTTTACAGGGCCCATGTATGAATTATTCTTAGTTTTTGAAAGGCTGAGAGAATGTGTAATTAAAGGGGGTGGATGGGATTGTGGAACCTGTGAATAGCTGTAACTGTTGGTGGTGTAACATTAGCACTCAGTTTGTTAGCTAGGGCATAAGCTATTTTCTTTCGGTCACAGAGTGTACCATTGTGGACTAGCTCCAAATATTGTTGGGTGTTGGTTCGTAACTTCCTGGCATAGTTAAAGAAATATTTTTAATTTTAGTAGCTATTTAAGGTCATATTCACCTTTGTGTGTTTTAATGATTCCCTTAAGGTCTTTGTTAGTTTGCTTAAGTGTGTTCTTAAAGTAGATAGAATTAGACCTCTTATAAGCATTAATCATTTTCTTTCTCTTGTTGTATACTTTAAATGTGAATTCTACCACAGTGGTTTATTTTTACATTTTTCGTTAATTTGATGGGGATAGTGACCACCTTATCAATACAACTATTTAACTGATAGTAGATGTCAGAGGCATAGGTAGCAGGTTTATCAGTGAGATTCTTCAGAATAGGATTACAGCAGCATTTGTTTGTCAAGTAACTGAAGAAGGTATGCTTTTGAGAAGTCCATAAACACAGACTTATTTACAGGGGAGGTACCACTGGTTTTAAAGGAAAAGGCAACTAAATTATAGTTTGATTTAACAAGGCTTGATGATAAATATAAGGAGATGTGCCATACTTGTGAGGACTAGATCAAGGGTACTGGAGGCCCTGTAAGGATGCTTAGCTATTTGAGAGAGAATGTTAACATTTATATCAAGGAAGAGCTGGACATGCTGACTTTGGATAGTTGAGGGGTCTCGGTAGAAAGGTCTTTAGATTAATGGAAATTTCATCTAATGCATTAAGATAGTTATGTTCGGAAGGGGGACAAAAGGGGTGTTCTGTATCTAGCTGTGAAGTGTTAATTAATCTTGCTTATGGTGATTTGGACTTCTATGAATTCAAATGTTGTCACAAGTAATCTGTCATAAGGTGATGATATCCGTGACAAATACTGATACTCCCTCACAATGGCCCATTAGGTCTGAAGACATGATGGACATTATACTCTGGAATTCATTGCTCTGAAACCATGTTTTTGTAACTACATGTTTATGAATGTGTTCAAGTTGCAGGAAAGCTTTTTAACTTCTGGCATTTTTTTCTTACGGTACCAAGCATTACCTAGTGGCACATTAATGTGTTCTGTATTAGAATTTACAAGGCTGGAATGTCATTCAGATGGAATGTGCCTAAAAAGGGCACTATGGGGTCAGCAAAGGCTTTAGTCAGAAAGAAAAAGCTTTGGTAAGAGAGTTGCAGACCATCTCTAACAAAATATGAAGGCTTATCAGCCATCCCCTTCCAAGCTAATATATATTGGGTTCCCCTAGAATGACACCAGCTACAGTGAAGTGAAGAGCAGAGAAGTAATATTGTCATTCTTTATGGATAATTCCATATGAAAGATAAGGTATTGTTCTCAGGTAGTGCTTCTTAAGGTCATCATTAAATGCAGCATGGATGTGCCGTAATTAGAACATTTGTGTAGCATCAACGACACTTGTAAGGGCTGGTGTTCATTTCAGTGGTACAGCTAAGGAACTTCCAATAGGTAACTGAAGATGTGAGTCTCCCTATCTCTCCTCAGACCAGTCTCACACCGTAGATGCTTCAGGTTTTGCTTGTAGCTGTTTCCATAGGGTGAAGGTGCAAGGCCTGTGGAGTCATTCATACAGATCAAGTACACCAGTGGAAAGAAGATGTTGGCTGTGATCCACACCTTAAAATGTCTTCATTACCTGTGTTCAGCAGGAATTCTTTAAGTAATTACAAACAATGCCACAGTCATGTGGTACATTAACAAGTATGGAGGTACAAGGTGTAACCCATATGCAGACTGGCTGTGATGGCTTTTGAAGGTTACTGTGCAGCATTCCTTAAAACTCCAGGCATCTTACAATATTCTTCATATTGATCATAGCCTTAGCTATCTGAGTTATATCCTGCATAGGATATAACAACCAGCCAGCTTCCAAACCTTCAAGGATCCTTTCATGTACCCAGATGACGATCTTCTTCTTTCGGCTTTTCCCGGTGCTGACTAAAAGTACAGGTTTGGCTGCCACACTCTCCAGAGCTTCCCTACCTCTGAGAAGAGCACTCTTCTGTAGGATTTCAAAGATCAATGGTTGGCTAGCACTGTTCCATTGCTAGGCAGATAAGTTCTGTTAGAGGAAAAACACTTCCACATTACTTTATTTGTTTGAAGCAACTTTTTGTGAGAAGCAAGTATTTTTAAGCTAGGAAAAAAATATTTACCTTGGCTTTCGCATGAAATGTATGTGCTTTTAAATGGGAGAGCACTTTTCTTCTTTTTTTTGATAAAAAGTTGTTTAGACTAATTTTTCTATGGAGAAACTGTTTATTTTAATTTGTAGGGCTTGGGAAAGTGTTTAAATTGTTTTTAGATTGTCTTTTACCCCACTGCAAAAAAACTCAAATTTTGGTTGATTTTCTTAAGTCTGACTTTTCAGAAAGTTGATCATCTGGTCTAGACCGTATAAAATGGCTTTCTGAAAAGTCGATCTTATCACAGATCTACAGAAATACACAGGACGTAATTGAACACACATACATATAAGCTACACAGATAAAATGCAGCTGTGTGTAATGCTTGTTTGGCTTGACCATGGAACAGACTATCAGTTCCTCTGTCGAACATTTTTCCAGTACAAAAAAAAAAAAGATTAAGCAGCCTTTGCCACCACAACAGTTAAAGACTCTCTTCTGTCTCAGGCAGCAGTAGTTCTCCCTTCTGTTGGAATTGGCCAGGTGCAGTTACCCCAAGCTTTCTCACAGACTGGATTTACTCACACAAGATAACAGGTGTTGATACATCATGACCCCAAACAAACTACAACTAACTGCCTGGATGATAGGGTCTTAATACCTTTTAGGCACATGTTTTCTGAGGATATTCAGCAGGTGTTAATAGTGGCAAGAACGCCTCCTACTAGTAATTCATATATAGGCAAATGGAAAAGGTTTTCTACTTGGTGCCAACAAATGAACCAGCACCCATTCAGGGCTAGTGTTCCACTGGTTTTACTGTATTTATGTGAGTTACTAATCTATGGCCTGTCTTCCTCCTCTATCACAGTTCATTTGTCAGCCATTTCAGCATGTCTGACCATGGAACCCCCTCTTTCAATGCAGTCTCATCTGAAAATGTTTTTGAAAAGGGTTTTACATAAGAAGCCTTCCAGAAAACCAATGGATCCTTTTTAAGATCTTAATTTTGTGTTACAGAAGCTAACATTTCCTCCATTTAAACCAACTAATCTAGCTTACTTGAGGTTTTTAACAAAGACAGCAGTTTTACTAATTGCACTGATCTCTGTAAGAAGAGTATCTGAGTTGCAGGCTATTATGGTAGGTCAATCATATCTCATTGTCCACGGAGATAAGGCTCCTTTGAGAACTAATCCTACTTTTATGCCTAAAGTGATATCCAAGTTTACCTTAAGCCAGTCTATCCAACTCCCCATTTTCTTTACAGAATCAAAAAAAAAAATTAGGGAGAAAAGTATACCTTATACCTTGGATGTCTATAGACAACTCAGGTGCTATCTTGACAGAACAAAATCTTTCAGAACTTCTGCTCATTTGTTCATTTCTTATGACGGTAAGAAGGGACAACCTGTGTCAAAGCAAACTATTTCCAGATGGTTGTCTCAGGCCATTACTATTATCTTTTGTTGATCCCACCACAACAAAACTATATAGATAAGGCTACTGAAGCAGTGCTCAATATTAAGACCAGGGACCAGTTGTATAAGTAAACTTAACATAACAGTTGTTGATGGGTCAAATGATCACTGCTTCAGTAGCTAGCCGCTCTCTCCCTCCACCCTCCCCTTGTTATTTCTGTGATTTTATGCCAGTGTATGGATATACATGTATTTTTTCTTTTCCTTGCAATGTCCTCTAAGGGCTTACCCTCCCTGTCTTAAATAGTATGAAAGCTCTGAAGGGCTTGGCGCCCAAACCTGACTTTTTAGTCAGACAACTAATGGTTTGGGAGCATGAAAGGTGCCCTAAAGCTTTGGTAGCTGGTGGGATGTTATATCCTATGCAGGAAATAACCCACATAGCTAAGGCTACTGCAGCAGTGATAATTTGAAAATGTAATGCTATGATAAGTTTACTTACACAACTGGAATTTATTGCTGTCCACCATTTTGACTGCACATCTTTTACACTTTTATATAATGTATTGTACATATTGTCCTTTGTATTTCTGAACTTATGTTGTCCTGTATATACTGTCATGTATATATGTATGCATTATATATATATTTTTTCTTTTGCACTCGTCACTGAAACTGAAAGATGTACTTTGGGATTAGTGCTCTACCTCAGTCACACATTCAAAATAAAAATAAATAAAAACTGCACAGAAAGTACCCCATCTGAAAACCTAACTAAAGAACTAAGTGCATCTTTCTATTTATTTATTTATATTGCACTGATCACAATAGTCCATTTGCAGGCACAGCCCAGGTTCACTCCCTCCCAACCACTTTAGTATTTGCTTTGCAGTATCCTTACCTCGTTGTTTTAGTTTATGTATGCTACATTTTCCCTACTGCCTGTTGACCATAAGCTCTCCCATTTCCCAATTGTTACACTTATTCCTTTTTGGGTGAGAGCTGGTTGAACCATTATCCAGACATCTGTTAGATGTGTTTTTCCTTACATATAGCCTAACTCCTCCCTGATTGAAAGATGCACAACCTGCATCACCACAGAGACTGCTGCGTATTTCCCCTACAGATGCATACTTCTGTACACCATGAATGAAGGCTACTGCAGAGTCACTTGAAGAGACGCATACACATTCCAGGGCCACACTTAATGTCTGCTGCCCCCTCCTGTGAAGCATATTATGACACAGGCTGGCGCCTTCCTTTCTGTGATAAGAATGCTATCCTCCATTATTGGCTGTACTAACATCAGGGTTGCTAATCAAACCCGCAGTATGCGGGCCACTGTCAGAGCTTTGTCCCTTATACCACTAAGCACACTGTTTTGTTTTAATTTATTTTATTAATTTGTTAACTAGTTAAGTCAATGAAAGACGAGTGCACGTTTTTCATTGATAACCAAGGATTGCATTTTGGATAAGTAACCTACTCATACTTGTGTATTATGCACATGTAAACTTAGAGAATCAAACTTACGATTAAAGAAGCAACAAGCCCAAAGATGTATGAACAGGATGTCCAACAATGCCAGTGGTAACCCAAGTTTGGGAATAGATTCCACTAGGTGGAGGACTAGTGAGGGGGATAGTGTGATTTTCTTCCCCCAGTTGTGCAAGGGGGGGCATCTGCAGGTCCCTTTATATATGAATGACCACAATGAACATCGAGGGGATAATCTGCAGTCGACAAAAAGTGTAAGAGAGAAAGTTTGATGGTAAACATGTTGGAAGGGTGGTCATGGGAATGGGAGCATCACTGTGACACCATGATATTTTATAACACTCAGAATGAAAACTGCATGTAGGTCCCTATTAAATGCCATTGTTTGGCCTGTCAGAAGTCTATGGAGGAGCAGTCAACTGCAGAACGTGCAGGTGGATATTATAGGAGTTATTTTGTATATGACAGAAAGTCAGGATGCACTGGGTTGTGAGACTGACTTTCATAAAGAAAAAAAATGCAACTCTGGACTTCCAAAATGAAGGATAAGACCTATTAGCAGTTCAAACCTCAATGGTCAACTGGCAGACTTTTTCATGTATTTTCATTGCTTAGTACCTTTTCCCCAAAGCAAATATCCTCACTTTTAGTGTGTATGGTCCTCCCACTGCTGTCGACATGAAATTCTGAAATGTGGATTTTGATGTAATTTTAACAGGTGGCTGTCAGGAATTCTTCACTGTTCAGAGAAACCGTACCTTAAAACAAGCCATGAAGATGATCAGTTAAGTCAGGATGTCTTTTATCTTTTGTGATGGTGGTTTTGATGGTTGTTGCTATGTTCTGCAAATTGTGTGTGTCCTTCATTAATTCATTCTCTGATTACCTGCCTAATACAGTCCAAGGACACAGGGTGTCTGGAGTCCACCATGGCACTTACAAGACTGAGGAACTAATCTGAAGAAGGTGCCAACCCATCACAAAATGAGCACACCCATACATGCCCTCTCACTCAACAAACGTGATTCTTCTACAGCAAAGTTTACAAATCTTGGCCCAACTGCAGAGTCAGTACCCCAGTGCAGATCTGTATTTTATCATTCAAAAATGGTGGTGATCTTTTGTTGTGTTTGTTTATTTATTTTGGCTATCAAAAACATAAAAGTTCATTTTGCAATTCTTTGTATTTATTCTGCTTTGTTTTCTTATAGACTCATTTCTTAGCAACTTTCTGTTGATTTTTTATTGGCCAGTTTTTGTGATTACATTTGACAGTTTCAGATAAGCTCTTATTAAAGGTTAATTTGAATTGGGTCTTACTGAATTTATTTTGGCACATTACAGGAGCAGACTTTTTTTTCATTGCACTCTATAAACATTACTTTTTATCATTTTATAGTTAGGAATTTCATATTATTACTGTTTTATTTTCCAGCACTGTGGATGAATACTCACCACACAGAAAGGTAAGCTTTTCTGATTTTTTTTCCCAATGTATCTTCACTTTAATAGTAAACATTAGCTATAACTATAAGGTAGTATAAAGTACTCTCTTGTACTGAGCTCATAGAATGATCTGTTGTCAGGCAACATGCACTTAATTCTTTTATTTTCTATTTAAATTACATGTTTATTTTGACTACACCTTTATGCATGCAAAAGTTTTAGTTAATAGCACGTAATAGGTCACTTGCTAATTTGTTTTGTGTTTTCTCTGAGTAGTGTTATATTAGGGGACACCACCAAGTAAATGTATTAAGTCAGGAGGGTGAATAAAGAGGAAAGAGCATTTTTAGTGTTTCTTGGCTAGCGTTGTCAGTAGGTGTAAAGAGATCACAACATTTTTCACCTCTGTGTAACAAAATTTGTGGAGCTTTTCCAAGCCTATGTACTTAAATCTTACTTATTGCACAGAGCTTTTGGTAGGTTTATTTCTCTCAGCTTCATAAATACACCTGCTTAAGTCTTGTGTGTCTACATTATAGATTTCATGTAGTGCATTAATATCAGTAAAGTTTAGTTCCAACCTTCTTTGTCAGGAAGACAGACTGCTGCCTGAGCCCCGGCAATGGCTGAAAAAGGTCAACATACCAGCTCACTTATCTAGTAAACAAATAGTAATTAAAAAAATACACCGACAAGGAAATGGAATCTTTAGAATGATAAAAAAGGGAGAGGGCAGTGGCCTTTGTCCCAACTTTACAGCTATTTCTTGCACACCAGTAAGAGGTAGTGACCTAAGTCAACCTCCATATGTCAGTGGCAGGAGAAACCACACTAACAGCAGCCAAGTGACCTAGGTCCCACACTACCCCATCTCAAGTTCTAATGACTGTGGACCTGTTCTCGTCTACAGCCATTAAAGAACCTGTAGTTTTTTCATCACTTCTGCTGGTTTCAATTGTAACTTACAGAAATTATAGAAGATGTACATTATAGCAAAGTTTAGACAAAGTCTAAAGAAAAGACTGTTTATAAAAAATAATGAAATTCTTTAAAAATGTAATAAACAGAAATGGTCATATAAAGATATAAAGTGAAGAACATTCTAAAAAGTGACACTGGTGCACTTTGCAGAGTGTCACTGAAACAGGAAATTGTCAATATATATGTTGAAATACAACTGAGTGGTAGAAAGTATAAAATATGGGAGAAAAAGTAATGTAATTATGTCTCTGTATTCATGCTGATATGTGAGCTGACAGGAGGACAGTAATACATGCATTTCTCATGGGGAATGCTATATTCTCACTTCTCTAATACCTAAAAACATCAGCTGGGAAGAAATGTTTTAGTAAGAAGAAAAAAATGATGTATGTACATACTTTTATCCTGGAGATTCAGAACAGCTGCAGATTATAGAGTGCTTTAGATGTAGTTTGAGACTGCTTTTAAAATAAGGAGTTTTGATAGTGAAGGGAATGCTGATCCATAGTTTAGCTATGCTTACTGATTATAAGAAGTTTGAGTTGTTGGATTCTATTTAGTGTTGATCATTAAGCGGTGGTTCCTTCTGGGTTTGTACCGTTTTCATACTACTGATAGTTGGGGTGTTTAAGGGATAGTGTGGTATTTATGTGGAAAGTAGACTTTGTTTCTGTGCATATAACATGTGCAACCATGACAGGACCAATGTCATGACTGAATGGAGAATATGGAAGAGAAGAATGTGAGGTGTCAGCAAAATGGTAAGATACTAAGTGAGAGGTGAGATGCTGTCAAAAACATGAAAAGAAACAGTGATGCTATTATACCATGTGAACATAGAGCTTTGCCCTTTTATCAGCTGAGGAGGTTCCTCCTTCTGCATCCACATATCACCTAACCCCACTTTCCAGGCAGTACAGTGGTGAGTGTTGCTGCTTCTCACCTTCAAGGTTCTGAATTTGATTGTGAGGCTTGGTTACTATAACCTGCATGGTGTTAGTATTTCTTACCTTATCTGCAAAGCCATGGAGAGGATCATAATGGACCTCATAAATAAAGACATAGGGAATTTGCAGACTTTGGATCCAACCCAGTTTGGCTTTGTCAAAGGCAGATCATGCCTTTTAAACTTGGTTGACTTCTTCGAAACAGTCACCAAAGCCATTGACGAGGGAAAGGCAGTCCATACAGCCTACCTCGATCTGGCTAAGGCCTTCGATACAATACCCCACTCGGGTATCATTGAAAAACTCATCAGCTTAAATGTTAACCCATACATCACAAGATGGGTTGCAAACTGGCTGAGTGACAGAACCCACAGGGTCAGAGTTGCTGGCGCCATGTCAGACTCAAAGCCTGTCACAAGTGGTGTCCCACAGGGCTCAGTCCTGGGCCCACTCTTGTTTGGCATCTACTTTTCCAAGTACAAGCAAACACAGGAGGGTTATGGCTGACAAAGTTTGCAGATGACTGCAAACTGGGCCATAGTAGAAAACACATCTGACACAGATATCCTTCAGAAGGGTCTCACAGAAACGGATAACTGGTGCCAGAGCCACGGCCTGAAGTTAAATGCCAAAAAATGCATAGTCATACCCTTTGGGAAAAACAAGGTTACCCCTAGCTACCAAATAGGTGGCAATCCACTGAGCACAGAAGAAGTTATCAGGGACCTGGGGACCCAGGTTGATAGTAGTCTGTCATTCGACACCCATGTAGCTAAAGTAGTTAGGAAGACCTTCTACATTGCCCACCTTATCATGAAGGGATTCTCATCTAGATCAAGGGAGGTCATAGTCTCCTTTACTCATCACTCATCAGACCAATGATTGAGTACAATGCCCCATTCGGGATGTATCTGACCCGACACTTGCAGCAGCTGGAGAGGCCACAAAAGTTCCTCACCAAAAGGATAAAGGGTCTCAAAATCTGTCCTATGCTGCCCGACTGAAAGAACTCCAGCTCTATTCAGTCGCCACGCTTGCTCAGAGGTGACCTTTGCCTAACATACAAGGCCATGTCAAACCCAGATTTGATGAATATGCTTCACCTCAAAAATCTAGATCCATCAGAGCCACAAGGGCGGAGACTTAAACCTCGACACGGCTATTAATAGGACGTGCTGGAGGGATAGATTCATCACCCAAAGACTCCCTATGCTGTGGAACAAAATCCCGGTACATGTGAGGCAGAGCACCTCGCTGGCCTTGTTCAAGAGAAATCTTGACCAATGGATGGGAGATCGCAGATATACCCCAGGGATTACCTCAGTGTCACTGCTCGACAGAGGCACAGCAAAATAATGGGTATAGTTCCCCATACTAAAGGGGTGGCGTAAGCCACAAAACGATGGGCTAGGCTTGTAAATGCCCTCGGGCAGATAGCCTAGTATGAACCTATGAACCTATGAAGCTGTTCTTAATACCTTACCTTCCATAGCAGCTTAAGTGGTAGAAAGGCTGTTCTTCCACTCATCTCCCATAGCAGCCCATGTGGCAGATGGCTGCCCCAGCCTTTATCCTCAGTCTAGCAACCTAAGTCAAAGATTATGCCTCATACTTCTGAAATTCAGTCACAAACTGCTGCTTGCTAAATTGCATAAATTCAAAAAACGTCATTGACTTGTTACATATCTACCTAGACAGTAGAACATTCCAAGTTTTCTCCAACAGCCATCAGTCCAATAATAGTATTTTAAATATTGGATCCCCCAAGGCTTGGTGTTAGGTCTCCTACAATTTTCCTTGTTCATTAATGACATTACTGAAGACGTACCATACTTAAACTTCATAATTAAAAACCTAGCAAATCAATTATGCTATCAACCATAAATCTCTAAAGTCTTAGAAACAAGATACCTGAACTCCATGCCTGGATTTCTAAGTACAACCCAGATATTATAGCAGCTACCAAAACCTAGTTGAAATCGTATATAAAAGAGACTGAATTTCTCCCCCCAAGCTACTCATGCCTGAGAGTCGATCGACCCAACAAGAGAGGAGGAGGAGTAGCAATACTTTTCACTAGCAATTACACATGAATCCCCTACTCAAACCAACACCCAACTTCTCCCCAGCCGAAGTACTAATCTCTATATTAAAACTTAACCACCATAAAAACATTTGCATAATTGCTCTTTATATTCCCCAGGGAAACAACATACCAAATATTAGAAAACATACTTGCCTGGGCTTCCCAAAATATAGATAATAAAACCATCATTCTAGGTGATGCAGTTATCGATTGGCTGGATATAGGCCACAACAACACATCAAAAAACATAGATCTTTACAACTTCTCCCAACTAATTGAAGACATCACCAGACCTCGCAAAAATTACAACTGGGGCTCCACAATAGACTGGATATTAGTGTCCCACCCTTTCAGTGTCATCAGTGCAGGCATGCTACCTTATACCATTAGTGAGCACCACCCAGCATATATCATATGCAAAACTACTGCAACCACAGGCCAACACCAATACAAATCTACCAGAAATTTTGCTAAGTTCCAATCATCCATATTTAATGAAACCTTCGCTAAAGTAAACTGGAAACCCCTCAAATCCCTACCACTTAATAAGGCTGTTGAATTCTTTAACTCAACATTTCTAGACATCCTAAATAGGCACGCACCCACCCTCCAAAAACGAATAAAACATAACCATGCATGCTGGCTCTCAAAATCCACCAAAGAAGTAATGTCCACAAGGGATAAAATCTGGAAATCATGGCAGAAAAACAAAGACCCCCCTCAACTCTACTACATTACAAGCAACTCCGTAACCAGGCAAAACATCTAGTAACCACTGATAAAAAAGACCACTACTTCCACCTACAAAGCCTGCATAAAAATAATCCCCAAAAATTCTGGTCCTCCATCAGCCAACTATTATACCCAGGTTCTTAAAGCAATCCATCCCCTGACCCACAAAAAACTCCCACTGAGCTTGCTACCCGCTTCAATTCCTACTTCACTGACACCATAGCTAACCTAACCGCCACCTTTCCTACAGTTAACAGCACCACCACCAAGACAGCTGATGACCAAATCATCCCAGAAAACAAGTCTACCCTTAACCGTAACCTAAAATTCTCCCCCATACCCACCAGCACAATACAAAAAACTTTTACTTAAGCTAAAACCCTGTGCTCTGGCCCCTGGCAATCTACCCCCACACTTTCTGCAGTTAACAGCAAACTCTATAGCTTATCCCATCAGCATACTCATTAACATATCAATTAAAGAATCCCTTGTCCCAGACATCTGGAAAAAAGCATTCATTCTCCCCTTACACAAAGGTGGCACCAACACAGACACCACAAACTTTCGACCCATAGCAATTCTCTCACCCCTCTCTAAAATACTGGAAAATTGCATTCATGCCCAACTCCTCAACCATCTGCATGAAAATCAAATTTTATCACCCACTCAGCATGGTTTCAGACCAGGACACAGCACCACTACCGCCCTCCTATCCTTCCTTGATGCAGTTAACCGGGCACGGGATTCTGGTAAAATAATTGCTTCACTTTTCCTTGACCTCTCCAAAGCGTTTGATACCATTTCCCACACTATCCTACTCTCTAAACTATCCATCTTCCACATTTGTCCCCCTACCCTACAATGTTTCAACAGCTCTCTCTCCAGTAGGCAGCAATCCACCAAATGGCAGGCTCCATACTTGGTCCTCTCTTATTTAGCATCTTTATTAACAACTTTCACACCACTCTCCCACAGTGCTCAGTAATCCAGTATGCTGATGACTCTACAATAATATGCACTGCAAATTCCAGTTCTGAACTCCAGCAAATTACCCAGAATGCCCTCACATCTACTGAATCTTGGATGCATAACAATCATCTTGCCCTAAATCCCAAAAAAACTAAACTAGTAATTTTTACTCCTAGGAAAACCACTCCATTTGATAAAAAAAACTCTTCACTATACAAGCCCAAGACAATACCACTATAGAAGTTGTCCCACACACTGTTACTAGGCATTATTATAGATGAAAACCTTAACTTTAACCTACACATGAACAATAACATCAAAAAAACACACCAAAACTTGGTATGCTCTACAGACACCAACACTTTCTTAGCCTCTCTACTAGACAAACCCTTGCAATTACCATTTTATTACCCTCTCTCCTTTATGGTGCCCCTCTCCTCACTAATATCTGAAATTCTACAAAATCCAAACTTGATACGTGTTACAACAGAATAGCAAAATTTGCCGCCTAGGCCAAATTCTCATCCCACCACTGTAAGTCACTGAAACAATTAGGGTGGCAGGAACACCCCCACCATCTCTCATTCACCCAACTAACTACTGTGCACAAAATCTACAGACCCACAGACTGTCCTGCTCTCTCAACTCTACTTGCCAAATACCATTCCGGCAGGCATCTAAGATCTGAAAATTATCTACTTCTAAAAGTAGATAAGCCCACCTTAACTGCTGGTCAACTCCTCTACTCCTTCACCGTCGCCAAACTATGGAACTCACTTCCACCTTCTATAAGAAACACAGGCAGCACCACCACCTTCAAACAAATGCTGAAAAATCATCTGAACTCTTCCTGGCTATGTTCCTGCTCTATAACATAACCTCTTCACTCTCCTTATATGATTACTAAACTCCTATGTCTTTTGCTACTCGTGACTGATGATACTTTCTCCATATTTATTTTTATCTTCACTTGTTGATACTGATAAAATAATACTGATTCATATAGCTCTGTTTGTACCATTCTGATTGAATTCATTGAATTCTGCTTTAATGTATATTTTCTGTATATATCACTGTAAACAAACAAACAAACTAGATTCCTGCTTTTATGTATATATTCTGTATATATGTATATATATATATATATATATATATATATATGTATATATATATGTGTGTGTTTGTGTATATACGTATATTTCTATATCTCATTGGCGCTTTTCTCCTCAGGCCTCAACTGAAAATGGGCTCTTTTAGGTCCAGTGGACTTTCTCGGTAAACAAATGCAATAAATAAAATAAAGATGTACTGTTTCTTCAAACAAGCAAAATCTCCACCAGTCTACAAGATCAGCTCCAACACTCCTCTTCTGATCTTTGTCACTGGTCCATATAAAATAAATTCCTGATTAGTTACAAAAAAAAAAAAAAATAATAATAATGTTTGTGCTTTTAACAAATTTCCTCACCTTCCAGCTAACAATATCTCTGACAGTCATAATCATAATATTGTATACGTTACAGAGAACAAAGGTCACATTTTTTTCCTTGATCCATCATTATCATTTACAATCCACACAGCTAATATCACTGATTAAGTCCACTGCATCTAAATCTCAGCATAGAGTCTCATCTGAAATCTTTCATCAGCTGCAAAGCCCTGGTTAAGAATCTTCGTCTCCCTAAATTAGAATAAGGATTCTCAGTGCTGACTTTCCACTCTGCCTATAGTACTCAAATATTGCAAATCACAGTACATGTAACTGTCAGATTTGCCTTGATTTCTGATTCCTGAGGACACCACTGCAGCTTAATAAAAGACTTCATCTGGAATCCTATACCTGTAAAAGAACCACTTATCTACTTTGGACTTTACTGTATAAAATTCTGAATGGAGGATATCGCTCACCCCCCCCCCCCACACACACACACACAGTCTTGCAAAAGAAATCTTCCAGTTGGGGATCCTTTATTCTTTGTAAGGAACACTCAGCCAGTCTTAATCTTACTCAGCCATCTCCCATTTCAAATAGTCATTGGTAAAAGAGTCTTCTCTAGAGCCAGCCCAGGAAACTGGAAACAACTACCAGCTTATATTACTATCAAGAGAGTCTGGCCTTGTTCAAGAAGACTCTTTCTGAACAGCTCTTTAAGGAAGTGGAACATAAACGTTTGAGGGATAAGAAATAATTAAATAGCATCAAGTGGAATGTAAATGCTTTGGGGTAAGAAATAATTAAAAAACACCAATTACTTACAGTGCTTTAATCTTTTACCAGTTTTGCCTTTGCTGTTGAACTTATCTAGATCTATATATTTTTGGATTACTTTTATACTGTGCTCATGTTTGCTTTTTGTGTCAGCATCTGCATCAAATCATGTCTCCACCTTTGAACTGCAGTACTATGTTTTATAAAAGTATTACAGCCAATGGAAGATTACATTCTATTACACCCTATGTAAATTGCAAATATCTAAAACTTTGTTTTGTATTTGCTGTTTTTTGCCTTTGTGCCTTGGCTCATAACTGAAAAGGGTCTATGGGCCTGTCTACCTAGAGGGTTACCAAAGAGTACATAAAATATCAGGTGATTTGAAAGGTGGAAGTGCATACATAAAGACAATAGTTTATTTATGTAATAATTTATTACACAGGTAAGTGGATTTGCTCTTCTAGATCCTTTTAATCTCTAATCATTTGCCACAAAGGTAAAAGCTATATGCATTACCAGTGTAGAGTAACTAATCAACTAGCATGTTTTTATGAGAAAAGAAGATAGGGACACATCCATAGGAGACATTTTTGGACTCTGCAAGAACATGCCACCACCACACAGGTGGTAACAAAGCGTCATGCCCAAAATCAGGACCTTGGAGGTGCGAAGCAGCATCACTAACCTCTGTACCACCTGAAACTTGGGATTAGGTGATATGTGGATACACAAGAAGAGGCTTTCTCAGTTGATACAAGGGTGTGTATCCATATCCATAGTTTGTTAGACCTCATTTGACATGCTTTGTGCAGTTCTGAAGATCACCATATGTACATCACATAAACATGGTAAGAGTTGTGCACAGAAGGAAAAAATAAATTGTGTCAATCTTATTAGGGACCTGAGAGCCCAAAGGATACTAGTATTACATGTCTTGGAAAAGAAACGAGTAAGTCACTCTAGAAAACTCCATCTATGTTTAAATAAAAAGTACAAGGTCAAAACAGCTTTTTCTCTGTATGTAATGCACCTTGAACTGCTACAAAGTGTGACTGAGCTGCGTGCTCTTTTGTGTGCCTTCTTCATGCTGGTCACCCATCTTGGCATATGCCATATTTAGCTTTCCTCATTATCAAACATTTCTTTAAGAATTTCTCTCTCTGGCTTGTATCTTGTTACCTATTACTTTTCAGATTTCTGGCCCTGAAAACATCACATGAGATATTAGCAATTCTGATTCTTTACCCCTCACTAGAACTATAAAACAATACTTTGCTATATTGCACAGCTTAGAACCTACTACTATAGAGAGAGAGAGAGCACACTTTTTCCTGAAACTCCAAGTGTAGACAGCTTGGTTATCGTGTGATATCAGTCACAGCTCAGACGGTTTGAGTGAGGAGTACTGGCTGAAAGGAACCATGGCACCACTACTGACACAGGAGTTCCTGCACCAAATAAGTTCTTAGCTTTTAAAAAGTGGTTTGGGTAACTTTTGTAGCTGATAAAGGAAAGGGCTTGTTCTAGTGTATTTGGTAGGTGGCATGTAACACAAACCAATAACAGTAACTGAAAAACCATATGCAGACTCACTTTCCAGAATGTCTCAGTGCAAGCATAATTCCAAACACATTCCAAGTGAACAGACGAAAGGAAAAGATCATAAAGATCATCTTCTATGAATATACAAAATTAGCTTTGAATGTTTACCCTCTCATCAGACCATAATGAGGTAGAATAGGTTAAAAATAATAATTACTGCCCTTCAGTGCTTATTCAGTTTGATTCTTGGGCCATGGTACTATCCGTGTGGGGTATGGATATTCTAATTTTGTTCATGTGGGCTTTTATTAGATTCTCAGTTCTCAGTTTTCTTCCCTCTTATGAAAAAATGTGCTGTAGGTGAATTTTTCAGTCCTCCAGATTAGCCCTAGGTCTGAATATGTAGTCACTCGGCTGGCATGCTGTTTAAGCATAGCTTCACTGCCCTGCACCCATGCAGTGTTGGGATATGCTCTGGCTCCCTCATAGTTCTGAACCACTTTGACCTGGTTATCAGAAATTGAATGAATAACTGCTTATAGTGCTGAAAGGGCATTAGTACTGCTCAGAAGATGAAGGTAGGGATTGTTTTAAGTTTTCATCCATACCATACTATCAGCAAAGTCAAGGCAGTCTGCCTTTCAAAAGAGAAAAGAAGTTGTACAGGAGCTGTGGGGCACTTATGAAGTGATACAAGGTCAAGATACCTTTTTGCATAAAGATAGGTGGATACATAAATGCCATTCTGATGAGACAGTAGAGGATATTCGGGAATACATCACACTGACATGTAACAGTCTTATTACAGTATAGCCGGAAGAAGGACATTAGTTAACATGAAACTGTAGATTTTATTTTAACTAGGTGAACTGGCAGAACTGATGGTTAACAGTCCTTTGCTTTTTGATTCATGTTTTTTCTCCATCTGCTGTATGCTGCATTCTAATATGTGAAAGCCTCTGTCTTAATAAATCATGATGCTACACTTATGCCTTGCTCTTGTTGATCATGTAAGCAGCACATAAACCAACACACCAGGTGGCTTGAGTATGTTTCCATGATTAGCTGCTGCGATCATGTTTTGCCTTCTCCCACATGTAAGTAACAGTAGCCACACACACACAATAAATTAAGAAATGCAGAAGGAGGGGCCACTGTATTAGACAGAGAAAGACTGGAGGTTCACCAGAAGGGAGGATCACTGCACATGTTCTCTCTCCACAAAGGCAAAGCTGCACTTTTTCTTTTTTTAAATAATTACAAACTGTCGGTTTCATACACTAAAGGAATATGCTTTTTTTGTTGCCACAGAAAAGATATAGCTGGTCTCTGCCCATCCATCTTCAGCTGTGCTATACAGCTGTTTGTTTGATGCAGAGAGTATTTCTTTTTTATTGCATAGAAGACAAAAAGGGAGAAAAAATACCCATTGTCTAGAGCAGTGTGGGGTAATTGTTGGATGAGCAAACATTTTCTAGATGGTGTTGCTTGAGTACAGTCTGAGAAAAACAGTTGTTGACTGTACAGCAATAACAAAGTCGTCTCTGAAGACAGACTGAGTAGCTCAGTGGCAGTATGAGGAGATAATTAATAGGCTGTACAGTAAACAATGGTGCGACCATTCAGAAATGTGTGAGATAGTTATTTAGCATTGTGTGTAATTGTTATTCTATATATTGACTAGGAAGTCCTCATCCTCAAATCAATAGGAGGATTGGATGAATAAATTGTGTAAGCTGTCTTCTTTTGCTGTGAACATATGTTGCAGCAGAAAAGATGACTGTATAATGAACTGCAGCAGGTCAAACATTGCACTTAGTATCTTAAAAAAAAATAAAAAGGCGGAGTACTGGAATTTACACGATACATATATATATATATATATATATATATATATATATATATATATATATTTGTGTTGTAAAGAACTATGCTTTCTCTCCTGAGTTCTGTGATTTCCTGTCTTTTTTATTGTTACCTTTCTCATAATTTTGGTCTGGGTTTTCTTTAATAATACCTTTGGGACTAGATACAGGATCCAGAGCTTTGCTTATCATAATACCTCAATAACAGCAGTTTTGCTGTGGATGTAAGCTGCCTGTACTTGGGTGTTATCTGCACAGCTGAACTTGCATTGTTTCATGGCAGTAACGGCACTGCTATGGACTGTGGCCAGAATAGGATTTAGATATTTGCTTTGCAATGAATGGCAGTCTAGAAACAGAAGTTAACTTGAATAGTTAGCACTAACTTTAATGGACAGATTAGATGTAGTAAAGCAAGTCAGCAGTGCTGTGTGACTAGCTACCTGTATTTTAATTAACTGACCCAGCTGATAAAGGATTCAGTGCAGCTCTGCCCTATATATATGTTTCTGTAAAAGGGACGAGAATAAGGAACACTTCCTCCTCAAACAAAAGTTAAGTTTAAAGACTGAGTGAGGGCTCTTCAGATGAATTTGTAGATGTGCAACCATTTGCAAGATAGGATATATGCAGCTGTGGGAGGAAGCAAGCCATACCTTAGTACAGCAACAAATATGATTACAATGTCCACCACAAGAAATCAAACTGTACAAATGGTCTTTCAAACATCTTCCTCCCTTCTCTGTTTTGCACAGTAGTACTGTCCATCCCATTCAGCGCTGTTGCTGTCCTCCTCCTCTTCCCTGTCCTTGCATTTGTTCTGTTTACCTCCAGCAAAAGAAGACCCCCACTCCCACCCCGACAGAAGCCACTCCTTTTGTTTCCTCCAGATGTTCATCGTGCATACAGCTGCAGTCATAACAGATGGGTTCTCTTGCCATCAGGTGGGTCCTCAGTCGGCCGAATTCCAAAGTGTAGGTCCGGCGTCGGTTGTCGTCGCTTCTTCCCTGACATCAGTGCGACAGGGGTATAAAGGAACCAGCCAACGCCATTTTCTCCAGTCTTTCTTGCCGCGCGGTGCCCGAAGCAGAAGCAGTTCGCAAGTGCCGGTCGGCCAGCTCCTGAGATTACGAAAATTTGGAAACCGAAGTCTTCTTAAAAGCTAAGTACCCGTTGGGGAAACTTTTCTTGCCTCAGACCGATGTCAGACAAAGTTAATTATTGTATTTCTTGTGGGAAGCAAATACCGCATAAGGATTTCCATTCCCTCTGTATACCTTGTTTAGGCCCAGACCACAACGTCTCGTTCGGTTGCTTTTGTGCTACATTCAATAAACGCACTATTAAGCGTTGGGCGGAGTTCGCCCAGCATTATTTTGGGAAAGCATTTAATTATACTATGTCGTCGGATACTCCGACTCTGGTTTTGATTAAAAAACGCAAAGACGAGGACCGACACACGAGGTCCGCGGCCTCTACCGACACCACGCCAAAGCTGACTACACGTGGTCCGGTTCTCAGTGAGGCGCCTACGCAGCCCCTGACTACCGACGACATTTCTTTGATGGTGTCTCCTGTGCCTGAGGTCGCAGGCTCCTCGGCCCACACCCCGACTACAGATACCGAAGCCACTCTTGGCGTTGAAACTCAGAATGTGGACAGGTCCACCTCCACTCAAGGTGTCTACAGACCTTCCTCTTCTTTCTCCATCAAGGCTTTCTCAAAGTCTAAAGCAACCTTGCACTCTGAGACCAGCTACACAGGGCCCATCCCCAGGCCCCATGCCTAAGAAACAGATGCTTAAAATGGCTGAGGATTTAATTACTCTTATCAGAGGTTCTCAGCCCCCTCCGGACAAAAGGCCTAGAGTGGAGGAAGATTCCCCCTCCTCTGATCAGGGCTCCATTATTTCAGAGCACTCTGATGATCAGGAACATTCTTACTCCCCTTTTGAAGACTCTGATGCAGAGGAGTCCATCCCTTCTGTATCCCCCCCCCTGAGGATTACTCATTTGGGGAAACTTTGCATACCTTAAGGGAACACTTCCACTGGGAAGGCCAGGATTATTCAGATTCTAAGAAAAGGCTCAGGGAATTTCTCTTGCTTCCTCAGCACAGGCCTCTGGCTATACCTCCTGTCTTGGACATCCTAGATGATGTTTACTCGGAGGCCTGCCTCAACCCGGACTCTCTACCTCCAGCTCCAGTTAAGCCTGACAGGTACTACAGGGTCCCTGACTCGCACCAATTTCTATACAAAAGCCATGCTGCTGACCCAGAAACCATCTCACAGGGCCCCAAGGGAGTTAAGGCCTCCATTGCTAAAAATCCACTGCCTTCCGAGAGAGATTCCAGATCCTTAGAAAGGTGGGGAAAAAGGTATATACCTCGGCTACCTTATCCATGAGGGCCTTAAACTGTCAGTTTCATATGCTTAAATACCAACAGTTTTTGTTATCACAATTGAAAAGTAAAATGTCACAACCTGAACAACCAGACTTGAAGGAGTTGCAGGATTTGATGCATAGTGCAGAACAAGTGGGTAAGCATACCTTACAATGTGGTTTTGATGCTCTAGAGGCCTCATGTAGAGCTGCTGTTACAGGATCAGTCATACGTAGGCATGCCTGGCTCAAGGAACAAGCCTTGCCTGATCATGTCAAAGCTAAATTACTAGACGCCCCTCTTCAAAAGGATGTACTATTTGGTGCTAATGCTGAGGAGGTATTAAGGAAAATGGAGGAAAAGGCTAAATCGATGCAAACTGTGAAAGAATTTCTACAGGTTCAACCCCCACGTTTTAGTAGAAATTGGCCTTCCAAAAGCTGGTCCTTTCCTGCCACAGACAGACCCCAAAGAGGCAGATACAGGCGCCCGAGGGGCAGAGGACAATCCCAAGGATCGTTTAGAGGCAGAATATGGCAAGCTCCTACACAAAGAGGTGGTGAGGACAACTCACAATCTTTCAGAAAGCAAACCCAATGACTTTCCCCTTTGCATGCCAACCAGGTCTCAAATGGCAGCCCCCTTGGGAGGAAAGCTGGCATTATTTTCAAAAAATTGGCATATTGTCACAAAGGACAAATGGATCCTGGACATTATAAACAGAGGCTACAAATTCCATTTTCACACCCTTCCAAAAATGAGAGGCATGCCAAACCTGCCATACAATCAAAGGGCAGAGGCACAAAGGCAAATTACAGATCTCATAAACATGAAAGCTATTCAAGAGGTACCTACACACGAACAAGGTCAAAGTTTTTATTCCAGGCTATTTCTGGTGCCAAGGAAGGGAAAAGATTGGAGACCTATTTTGGACCTATCCATCCTAAACACATTTCTACTCGTACCAAAATTCAAGATGCTCACTCTACAGCAACTTCTTCCCATGCTGGGCAAGGAGTCTTGGCTGGTAACATTGGACCTCAAGGAGGCATACCTGCATGTCCCAATCAGACAAAATTGCAGAAGGTACCTCAGATTTCTTGCAGGTTCAACCCATTATCAATTCTCTGCATTGCCCTTTGGCTTATCTACTGCACCCAGAGTATTCACGAAATGCTTGGCATCAGTAATTGCCTACTGCAGACTTCGAGGGATACAAATATATCCCTATTTGGACGACTGCCTGGTCCAAGCGGACAGCAAGCACATTCTTCTGAAACATCTGGCTTATGTAATAATGTTATTGAACTCTCTGGGATACACAGTCAACAAAAAGAAATCAAGGCTAATACCCTCTCGGAAGATAATTTTCCTGGGTGCCAATTTGGACACAAACACCCAGATGGCCTACCACACGCCAGAGAAGCAGGGGCAACTAATTCAATACTTCAAAACACTAGCAAATTGCACCAGGCTGACTGCAAGGAAAGTCCTGCAGGCTCTGGGATTCATGGCATCTTGCATCTTACTAATCCCTTGTGCAAAGCTGCATATGAGGAAACTACAATGGTACCTGAAAAACATATGGTCTCAGCACAGCCACAGTTTGGAAACAACAATACCACTAATTCCATGTCTGCAAAAGGAATTTCTGTGGTGGGCTCAAGCATGTTAAACAAACACAGGTCTTCCATTCAGCAAGCCTCAAGCAAATCAAGTCATCACAACAGACGCCTCGGACTACACCTGGGGGGCGCACATGACAGATCGGTGCATTCAGGGCAAATGGTCCCAAAAAGAAAAGCACCTTCACATCAATCAAAAAGAAATGCTAGCAGTAATAAATGCTATTATAGCTTTCAAGGACCTTCTACAACCAGGTCAACTATTGATAAGAACGGACAACACCACAGTTGTGTGGTACATAAACAAGCAGGGAGGAACACATTCTTGCCCCCTATGCAGACTGGCCATGTCACTTTGGAACATGGCCATGGACTTACAAATGGAACTACAAGCTCAGTACTTGCCAGGCAAGGAAAACACCCTGGCAGACAACCTAAGCAGGAATATGACAGATCCACACGAATGGAAATTGCATCCAAAAGTTTTTACAGAAATAATCCAAGAATGGGGAAGGCCAGACATAGATCTCTTTGCCTCCCACAAAAATCATCAATTGACAAAATTCTGCTCAAGGATCTTCCATCCAAAGGCCTGGAGAGTGGACGCTCTCTGTTTCAGTTGGACATCAATGACAGTATATGCCTTCCCACCTCTTCCTCTGCTGCCCAAAGTTCTATTGAAGACCAGAGCAGACAGACCAAAGATGATCCTCATTGCTCCGGACTGGCCAAGGCAACACTGGTACCCACTCCTGAGGAGCCTGACGCATTCCCCACCATGGACCCTGCCTCTAATGCCTCTTCTTCTGACTCAGCACACCTTCAAAACTCTTCACAGCCAGCTAAAAACACTCAATCTAGCCGCATGGAAGATTCCTTAGCATCACAACAGGCCCTACTCTCCAAGGAGGTGCAGGATGTCATTTTGGAGGCCAGAAGGCCATCAACTAGAAAAGCTTACTCCACAAAATGGAAATGTTTTTGTATCTGGAATGAGAAAAAGGGCCAGGATCCTGGAAAACTGAATTTACCTCAAATACTACAATATTTGGCTGAACTGCTAAGCAGTGGACTTTCTTTCTCCTCCATCAAAATCCATGCCTCGGCTATTTCTGCAGAATACAACACTGATCCACCTTTATTCTCTCACCCTCTCTTAAGACAGTTCCTCAGAGGGGCTAAGAATTTAAGACCACCAAGGAAACAACCAATACCTGCTTGGGATCTTAATTTCATTCTGGAAAAACTGACCTTGCCTCCCTTTGAGCCAGCTGCCTCATCAGATTTGCAATATTTGTCCTGGAAAACAGCTTTCCTTCTGGCTATCACCTCAGCTCGTAGAGTTTCAGAACTACAGGCTCTCATGGCTGTCCAGCCTTTTATCATCTTCCATCAGGACAGAGTTTCCTTACGAACCAACCCGTCCTTTATGCCTAAAGTGGTATCCAGGTTAGCTTTAAATCAGGCCATACATTTACCTACTTTTTATCCTAATCCTCAAAACAAAGGGGAGAGATTACTACATTCCTTGGACATCCACAGACAACTGCGTTATTATTTGGACAGAACAAAGCCTTTCAGAAAATCAGAACAGCTCTTTGTGGCCTATGCAGTAGGAGTTCAAGGAAAGTCAATTTCCAAACAGACAATCTCAAAATAGATAGCCCACTGCATACGCTTTTGCTATTCCTTTCATGGCAAAACTGTACCTACAGGCATTAGAACTCATTCCACCAGGGCCACAGCCACCTCTGCAGCCTTCCTCAGAGGAGTTCCTACCAAGGATATTTTGGAAGCAGCCACTTGGAGTTCTGTGCATACCTTCTCCAAGCACTACAACCTACCATTATACTCCAAATCTAGAGCAGGCTTTGCCACTGCAGTCTTGCAGGGCATTTTGGCTCCTCCTAGTTCCACCTAGTGCCTACCACCCCTTTCTTAGCTTTGGGATTCTACCCATCTGTTATGACTGCAGCTGTATGCACGATGAACATAGTACAGTTTTGTACCTACCATAAATGTAGATGTTCGAGTGGTAATACAGCTGCAGTCCAGGTTTCCCTCCCTCCTTCCCCTGATTGGGGTATTCATTTATGATGTATTTGCTTGCAACTACTGTATTTTTATTATATTGCACTGCATTATTACACAAATTTATGTATTGCCTTCCTTCTGGGGGCACCTGACATCTGGGGCAAGAAAAACTGAAAAAATGGCGTTGGCTGGTTCCTTTATACCCCTGTCGCACTGACGTCAGGGAAGAAGCGACGACAACCGACGCCAGACCTAGACTTTGGAATTCGGCCGACCGAGGACCTGCCTGACGGCAGGAGAACCCATCTGTTATGACTGCAGCTGTATTAGCACTCTAACATCTACATTTATGGTAGGTACAAAACTGTACTTTACACATCATGAAATCATTGCAGATATGCTGTATATATCTGCTGGTGGCTAAGTTGAAAGCGGTCCTATAAATACCCACAACACCCTTGCACGCACTTTGTTGCAATTTTTAAACTAACACTGTTGCCCTAGCATAACACTCTATTGTAGAGGCAAGCAGCAGAACTCCTGTACTACGTAGCAATCTTGAGGCACAGTTCAGCAGCGCCCTCTGCGTAGCCAAGCTTGTACACTTTATTTCTGATCTAATAGTTCTAACTGAAAGCAAACATTTGAATCTCATATCTGTGCATTCCTGCCAGAATAGGTAAAATAATATTGCTATAGCATATAAAATAGCTTGTTGTGAAGAGAGTGGCGTAAAGCAGAGTATACAAGTGGCTGTATAGAACTGCAGGTTATATCTAGCAATGTAGGGCAATAATTTTAATCATGTAAAATATTACAGTGAATTTCTGACATAAATATGTCATGCCTCAGCGACCAAATGCAATTATCTTGTGAGTCCAGCTTTAAAGACATATCCACAACTTTATTACTGGGAGAAATATTCAAGATTTTTGCTTATGATGTAAAGGCATCTTAGAAAAAACGTAATCTTAATCTTTGCTATATTCTGGATACTAAACAGAATTTGTGTATTGCACCCTAAATGGAAATGAAGTGTAGTAATATATATCAGACTAGAACACATCATATCAGATGAAAACAGTGTATAATATAATATGTCAAACTGTGGGGTCTATACTATGTTATTGAAAAGTGAGTTAGCCGAACTGCATCTACATCGGAAATGTTGATGGTGAGATTGCAGAACAGTGAAGATTGGAAAATTTGGCCTTTCCTCACTGTAGTGCGATCTTGGAGTTGATATATATAATTAGCAGGGGGTGTGGGGGGCACATCCCCCCTATAAGAGCAAATTCTCTGAATTGCATTTCTGATGTAGATGCAGTTCGGCAAATTCACTTTTCATTTACATAATATAGACCCAAACTGTGATACCAAAAGTCCTCTGAAACACTGTAATAGTTACCTCTGCACAAGAGACCAAATGTCAGTTCCTTCATGATAATCCATAAGTTTTTTTTTTTTTTTTTTTTTTTTTTTTTTTTTTTTTTTTTATGTACCCTGACTACTGAAACCTGAGCCATTACTGAAAGGAGCCCAGGAAGGATATGTTTATTTATCCAACTGACAAATAAAATACAATATTTAGCATATACACTGACTCAGAGATATACATCCTCTGGTGATTAGTGATATAATAGACAGAGACAGAATGTGTCACTTGGTAACTTTGATTGCATGGCCATAATTTACTGGTTCATCTTGTCACTTTGATCTCTTAGTGACAGAATAAAGATATACATCAATTAAATTTTCGCCTTCATTGTCAGAGCCACAGCATTTTAGTGTTCTTCCTTAATTATCTTCCAGCATTAAAAAAATCAGAAGATTGTTTTAAAACACTGATTAGTTCAAATGACATTCACTATAAAAATGACATATAGTAGGTCATTCCATTTTCATAAACCACATATGCATTTGCTAAACTGTAACTGAACATACAGTTAAGAAGCTAAATTAAACATAAAACTGAAAACATAAATGAAAAATGTGATTTGGTGGTATTTATGTTTAAAAAGTGATGAAGACTTTAAGATTATGTAGACACAATTACTTTTGCTAGGTGCATGTAATTCCATTGCTGATTTAGCTGGTTTATTACTCTTGAAATTAAGCTTTGGTACCCCACATAAGGCAGGTAGGAAGAGTTAACGTTAGACTTTATCTTATATGAAAGCTACTCCCTGGTATAAAGTGAAGGTAGCGTTGTCACCTCACAGTAAGACGTTGTCCTGTTCGATTCTCAGCTAGAGTGTCTTCTGTGTGGAGACATGTGTGAATGGGCATACCTTCGTTGAAGGTTGTGTGTCAGAGCTGGCAACTTGGCATGTAAAAATCTACTGCCAGTCATTAGCGGACCGGAATTCCGCTGTGGCGACCCCTAACCGGGAAAAGCTGAAAGACACAACAAAAAGTGCCAAACAGGTGGGTGTGATCCTAAAGAAGCATTTTGCCTAGGGACTGGTATCTCATCTTGTGTAAGAAGCAGTTAATTTCCAGAGGGGGCCATGCATTCCATTTCATAATCTCTGATGAGTGTGTATCTGGTCCATGAAGCTCAAGTAAACTGCATAGTAATTCTTCTCTTTCTGTGCTCTTGAAACACTCTGAAAATGTTGACCTTCTCTCTAACACTTTGAATTCTGGTAATGCCAAAAATTTCATCCCTAATTTGTTCCACTGATCTTTGAATTATGTCAGCACTAATGCTTTTCTGAAGGATACT
Source organism: Protopterus annectens (assembly GCF_019279795.1). NCBI lineage: Eukaryota > Metazoa > Chordata > Ceratodontiformes > Protopteridae > Protopterus > Protopterus annectens. The sequence goes on along the minus strand of NC_056731.1, from coordinate 101,104,144 downwards.
TATTGTTTTGTCTTGCAAACTTTTAAGTCTTAACAGTGGAAAGGGTTTCACTTAAAACCTCATTATCTGGTAGAGTGAAAAATTGAAACTTACGGACTAGGGCCATGAGCTCCCTGGCTAATCTAGTTAAGCATATCGTGAGAAGACTGTTCTTATAACTTAGCACCTGTACAAGTTATAGGAAAGAGAGATTCTTTATGCCAACCATGAAATTCCAAGGCAGAACTTGGATTGCCCCTTCTTTGGAACAGGTTCTCCATCCTTGTGAAGCAGAGTTCCACCCTAACCCTATTCAAGTGTAACTTGGACAACTGGATGGGGGGCCTGGACATTCACCCCTGGTTTGGCATCTGTCTCTCTAATGGATTAAAGCAGTCTATAAATGGTTAATATCCCAGGCTCCTTCTTGTAAATGTTTTTTCTTCCAGGCCCCTGCTTACCTAAACAAAGTGCACCAGAACTTTTCAGAAATTTTGGATGCATGGCTAGGCTTAAAAGGCCCCAGTTGTCATTAGCTAAGTACACACCTATGAACATATGAAGAACAGTAAATTTGCTTGCAAGTTTTATTATGTCCATGAACTTGAGATACTGTAAAATGTACAGCTGGGAAACAATTCTATTCACAACTCAGGACTGGTGAAAACACCAACATGAGTAGCTCAGTAGGCCTTCTGTTGTGAGTTTAGTGGAATTGGCATATTTTCTAAATAGAAACTGGTAAAAACAACAAATATAAACACTAAAAAAAGCAATGAAGATACTGGAGAACATAAACGGAAGGCTTTAATAATGTGAAGCGCTTTTCGTCCAGTACAGTGACTGGACTTCATCAGACAAATAAAAACACTACATATCCTTTTATACTTGGTTAAAACCATGTGGTTAACAAATTGCATAAATTAATCAATTAAACATTATCAGTTGGTCATTGTTAAATACTAAGTAATGCTAAGCAGCCTTAAAGATATATACCTAAAAACGTACTTATGTACCAGTGTTGAATCTTTAAACACCAAACATTTACAACAATTTTATACTATAAAATTAAATACATATAAATATAAACATAATCAAGTAAACACTAAAGTTCTAAATGCATTCAGAAATTGTTCCTATATATATATATATATATATATATATATATATATATATAAATTCATAAATATATAACCGAATCATGTATATTTAATTAATTATAGTGATAACGCATAGTTTTTCACTATACTATGGTTATTAAAATCACTTAAAATAATCTACATTAGACTTCATTTCATACGTTTGAAACAAATTACTAAATCTAAATACAAGTACTGTAACAAGTTACTAGGTCAAGGGCAACTGTTAAAAACCTAAGGAAATTCCACATGTATAATATATAACTATAATTAATTAAATATACATGATTTGGTTACATATTTATGAATTTATTTTATATATATATGTATATATATATATATATATATATATATATATATATATATATATACATTTTGAATGCATTTAGAACTTTAGTGTTTACTTGATTATGTTTATATTTATATTTATATGTATTTCATTTTATAGTATAAAATTGTTGTAAATGTTAGTTGTTTAAAGATTTAACACTGGTACATAAGTATGTTTTTAGGTATATATCTTTAAGTCTGCTTGGCATTACTTAATATTTAACAATGACCAACTGATAATGTTTAATTGATTAATTTATGTGATTTGTTAACCACATGGTTTTAACTAAGTATAAAAGGATATGTAGTGTTTTTGTTATTTGTCTGATGAAGTCCAGTCACTGTACTAGACGAAAAGCGCTTCACGTTATTAAAGCCTTTCGTTTATGTTCTCCAGTACCTTCGCTGCATATTTTCTGTGGTGTGTGTTTAAAAACTCTTCATAAGTTAGTCGACTGCTGACTCACCCATGCTATCTATGCAAACTATGGACATGACTGATGTAAGTTAGGCATTCACTCTGTGTTCAAAGTATCTACTTAAAGCACAGCATGAAGCTGTAATGCTTTAAGTATGTGACTGTGAATGTGAATATTTTGATTAATGCTGTAGGTGATAAAGCCAGGCCTGGAACTAGAATTGGTGAAGATTTGAATCTACAGCTGTCTGCAGTAATCTGTGAATATAATAATGTGAGTGTTTGTTAAATCATAAGCATAAAATCCTCTGACTCCACCCATGAAAAAAAAGTAAATTCATGTGACACTTTTGAAATGTTAATGCTGGAGGGATGAGATTAAAACCTTAAAGCTGGCATCGCTGGTTCTGCCTCTCCTAGATATTGGGTACAAAGAAAAATCTGGAGTAAATTCTTTGACAGCAGCTAGTCAACTAATGTGTTTTATGAGTGATAGAAAACTGGAGTGCCAAGACAAAAAACATAAACATCACATATACAGAGAATTGGACCTGACATTACGTGTAGTAATGATTGTTTTGTAAACATCACATATACAGAGAATGGAGGTCAGACCTGAACCCGGTGTTACATGTAATGATGATTGTTTTACAAAATCAGACATTCCATTTATTTTATTTATTTATTTATTGCATTTGTTTCCCGGGAAAGTCCACGAGACCTAAAAGAGCCCATTTTCAGTGGAGGCCTGGGAAGAAAAGCTCCAACAAGAACATAGATAAAGAAAATATTAAACATTAATTGGTACAAAAGCAGATACAGTGTTAGATAGTGATTACAGTAATATGAACAGAATATATACATAAAATCAGGAATTTTGTTGTTGTCAGATGAATTCAATCTGAGAGAAATAAACAGAGATATATTAATCAGCATTATTGTACCAGTATCAACAAGTGAAAAAGCATAGGAGTTTAGTTGTCTTATAAGGAGGAGGAGGAGGTTAGGTTACAGAGCAGGTACGTAACCAGGAAGAGCTGAGATGGTTTTTCAGTATCTGAAGGTGGTGGTGCTGCCTGTGCTTCTTATAGAAGGTGGAAGTGAGTTCCATAGTTTGGCGATGGTGAAGGAATAGAGGAGTTGATCAGCAGGTAAGGTGGGCTTTGCTACTTTTAGAAGTAGATGGTTTTCAGATTTTAGTTGCCTTCTGGGTTGGTATTGGGAGAGTAGCGTCAAGAGAGTAGGGCAGTCTGTGGGTCTGTAGATTATTGTGTACGCTGTAGTTGGGTGAATGAGAGATGGTGGGGGGGTTGCAGCCAGCCTAATTGTTTCAGTGAGTTACAGTGGTGGGATGAGAATTTGGCCTTGGTGGCAAATTAGCCTGTTTTTTTGTAACACATTTCAAGTTTGGATTTTAGTGAGGAGAGGGGCACCATAAAGGAGAGGGGGTAATAAAAAGGTGATTGCAAGGGTTTGTCTAGTAGAGAGGCAAAGAAAGTATTGGTACCTGTAGAGCATACCGAGCTTTTGGTGTGTTTTTATGATGATATTGTTTATGTGTAGGTCAAAGTTAAGGTTTTCATCTAGTCTGGCTCATGCCTAGTAGTTTAGTGTATGAGCCGACTTCTATAGTGGTATTGTTTTGGGCTTGTATTGTGAAGAGTTTTTTTTTTATCTAGAGGAGTAGTTTTAGGGGTAAAAAGTACTAGTTTTTTTTTTTTTTTTTTTTTTTTTTTTTTTTGGATTTAGGGCAAGATGATTTTTAAGCATCCTAGATTCAGTAGAGGAGAGGGCATTCTGGGTGATTTGCTGGAGTTCAGAGCTGGAATTTGCAGTGCATATTATTGTAGAGTTGTCAGCATACTGGATTACTGAGCATTGTGGAAGAGTGGAGTGAAACTTGTTAATAAAGATGCTAAATAAAAGAAGACCAAGTATGGAGCTTGGGGTATCCTTCTGGAAGTAGTGTAGAATGGAGAGCAAGACAGTTGCTATTTGGTGGATTGCTGCTTATTGGAGAGATAGCTGTTGAACCATTGTAGTGTAGGAGGGGAAATGTGGAGGGTGGATAGTTTGGAGAAGACGAAGGTGTGGGAAATGGTATCAAAAGCTTTGGAGAGGTCTAGAAAAAGAGAAGAGATTATTTTTCCAGAATCCCATGCCCAGTTGATTGTGTTGATTAAGGAGAGGAGTGCAGTAGTGGTGCTGTGTACTGGTCTGAAACCATGCTGAGTGGGTGATGGAATTTGGTTTTCAAGCAGGTGGTTGAGGAGTTGGGCATGGATGCATTTTTCCAGTATTTTAGAGAGGGTGAGAGAATTGCTATGGGCTGAGCTGAACGTTTGTGGTGTCTGTGGCCTTTGTGTAGGGGGAGAATGTATGTTTTTTTTCCAGATGTCTGGGACAAGGGATTCTTTAATCGATCTGTTAATGAGTATGCCAATGGGATAAGCTATAGAGTTTGCAGCTAGCTGCAGGAAGTGTAGGGGTAGATTGTCAGGGGCCAACGTACAGGGTTTTAGCTTAAGTAAAATACCTTTTATTGTGGTGGTGGGTATGGGGGAGAATTGTAGGTTGGAGTTGAGGGTAGGATTGTTTTCTGGCATGATTTGGTCATCAGCTGTCTTGGTGGTGATAACTGTAGGAAAGGTGGTGGTTAGGTTGGCTATGGTGTCAGTGAAGCAGGAATTGAAGAGGATGGAAAGTTCGACTGGGGTTTTGTCTGGGTCAAGTGATGGGTTGCTTTGAGAACCTGGGTGTAATAGTTGGTTAATGGAGGACCAGCATTTTTTGGGATTATCTTTGTTGGCTTTGTAGATGGAGGTAGGGGCTTTTTTATCTCTGGTTATTAGTCATTTTGCCTGGTTACGGAGTTGCTTGTATTGTAGTAGAGTTGAAGGGTCTTTGTTTTTCTGCAACAAATTCCGGATTTTATCCCTTGTGAACACGACTTTGGTGGATTTTGAGAGCCAACTTGCATGATTATGTTTTATTCATTTTTGGCAGGTGGGTGCTTCCCTATTTAGGATATCTAGGAATGTTGAGTTAAAAATGATTGTTTTATAAACATCACATATACAGTGAATGGAGGTCAGAACTGAACCCAACATTGCATGTAATGATGGTTTTGTAAACAACACATATACAGTGAATAGAGGGCAGAATTGAACCCCACATTACATTTAAAGATTATTGTTTTGGAAACCTGTACAGTTTTGTGCAACTCAATTTTCCTGTGGTTCTACTGTTTCTGACTATGAAAGATACAGTTTGCGCATAACTCATAATGGTCCATGGCGATGGCTAATTTACTGGATTTGTCTTTCCTTGACTGCACACCATCTCCAAGCACTTTCTAGAGCCTGACATCTTGTTACTCCCCAAGACTGGTATAATACTGCTGAACTTGTTGGGTACCATTGTAAAGGCCACTTCCTGCATTAAACAAAATGAACTTCAAGTCAAATAAAATGTATGTGTAGTTGCCATAAAAATTAATGTAACACTTCCTTCCATGGATTTTGCTTGTAGCTGTGCACAAAGATACAAGAACCATACTACCATACATTTCTTCCATAAACTTCACACTGATTGATTTTCTTAGCAGCCCCGCCAGTGGCTCTCTCCACGCTCATGGAAAATTGTCATAAAGTTACTGGGGTCTATATTAGAACATCGAAGTTTCAAAACTTTGAATGTTCTAATATCGAACCCTATTCAACGAAAGCTGAAAATATCAAAGTAACAGAAAAATGAATTTTTTCCTAGGGAAAGAATTTGGTTGTCCGTTTCTGTTGCTTCGGTATTTTCAGCACTGTGGTGGAAAGTTATGAGTCTGGTTCAGGTAAGTGTGCGGGTTAGGGTTAGGGTGCGGGTTAGGTATGTGTGTGATTGTGTGGACGTAAGGGTTAGGGCAGGTTAGGTATGTGTGCGATTGTGTGGACATGAGGGTTAGGGCAGGTTAGGTGAGTTAAGGTTAGGGCGCGGGTCACAGGTCAGGTAAGTGTGCGATTGTGTAGATGTGAGGGTTAGGGCGGGGTAGGTGAGTTAGGGTTAGGGCGGGGTAGGTGAGTTAGGGTTAGGGCGCGGGTGAGGTGAGTGTGCGATAGTGATGGACCTTAGGGTTAGGGTTAAGGTAAGTGGATAGTTAGTGGTGTGTGTATAGTTTAGTGTAGGGTTAGGTGTAATATTTTAGGTGCATGTGTGTGGACTGCTGTTTGTTTGGTGTGCTTGTGTTGTGTGTTTGTGTTTTGGAACAGCAAATGTTTTCCCTAGGAAAAAAATTGCTGTTCTGTATGTTCGATGTTTTCAGCTTTCGCTGAATAGGGTTCGATATTAGAACATTCGAAGTTTTGAAACTTTGATGTTCTAATATAGATCCAAGTTACTGTGCACAAACCCCTCGCCCAAAGTGAATGACTTTCGGCCATATTCATATCAATTTTCAAGCGCAATGCAGCAGAGGTGTATGCAATTTGGCCCTAGTGAATGTCCTTTGATAAGGTAGCAATTGGTAAGACTTTTTATTGCATAGTTTAATGAAATGTACTTTGGTACAAGTCAACAGTACAATATTAGCCATTAGTAGCCATTAAATCTCAGCAATGTTTTATGTATATACCTTGGGCGATTTATATAGAATTTGATATTTCACATTACTTGTGAGTAAGGTTAGATAAATTCACCATCTTAGAAGAGAGCAGATATGCACGTGTGTGCTGTTTTGCTGTATTGTGAAATTCAGAACCACTGCCATCTGCATTACAGTATTATCGGGTGAGTTTAGACCTTCACCAGCATTTGGAATTTTATAACACAGCTGATGCTGAATGACCAAAAAAATTGCAACTGTGCTGCACAACTCAAAATTCAGCAGATGCCCCAATCTGATTATCATTAAATTTGTTTTTCATTCATAGTGTACTGTAGCAGTAACTTGGTCTGCATGTTTTAACCAGGTGAAGGCTATACATTAAAAAAATGCAAAATATTTTAAATAGAGCCTGTAGGTTTGCAGGCACTGGGAGCAATATTTAACTTCTTAGAAAGGTCTAGGGGACTGTTCCCTGGTCTAAATAAGGTGAACTTTTTTGTACTTTTATCCTGGTGGTCTTATCCCACATAGCCTCAGACTGTTCTCCCCCAGACAGTGGCCCTAACTTTGGAGGTGACTAATGCAATGATGTCTTCGCTGCCCCATTTATTAAATCCAAGATCTCTTACAAGGCTCCTGATCTCCATCAGAGGACAGACTTTCATTATTTTCCACTCACCTTTCTCCAGGATATGAGATCTTGACCATAAGACACTTTATCCTACTCTACCCCACCCCCACCAGCATGTGTCTGACCTAAATTATGTTTCCATCTTTGAGATTTTCTCCTTCACAGTTTACAGCTCATGAGTGCAACGGTGTAGAAGCTTTTTTCTCTTCCCTGTGCATTATCTACCATCATTGAAGGTTTTGTACCGTATGCAAGTTATTCTGATACAGTTTTTGTGGAAATGACACTCTTCCCTTTGTACTTTATCTCTAGCCAAAGAGTCCAGAATCCGCATTTGCTGAAAGTCAGTTTTAGTAAATACTGTTCACTGATATATATTTCCGAAAGCACACATCTCTGTAAGTCATTACCCATAAGTATATCCCTCGGCTGTTTAAGAGTTTCAGGGATGTCTCTGTTTTTTGCTCAGATTTCATTTCTGCTCATTCTAAAACTGGTGACTTATGAAAAAAAGGTAATAAATTACACTTCACAAATAATGACAGCAATTAGAGTTTTTTTTATACATATATATATATATATATATATATATATATATGTATATATATATATTTATATATATATATATATACATATATCCTTTTACTTTAGAAAAATCTATATTCACATTATTTTATTTTATCAACATTTTAAGTTAGTAGTGCTAATGTTTTTAAAAGTGTCACTGATTATTTCTGGATTTGTCGTTGATTCTCTTGGGATTTGACCCTTATTCAATTAAAATCTATGCCTGGAAGCATACATGCTTAAAACAGAAAAGCCGTAACAAACTCCCAATTCATGTAAAACCGAGCTCCTTAATGACCCTATTTCAGTGTAACTTCTATAACTGGATGGGAGACCATAAATTTACCCGGGGGTGTCAGTCACTTATGTCCCGCTTGGATAAGGGTAATCAGCACTGATCATAAACTCGTGCTGCAAATATAGACCATACAACTTGGTCAGTAAAGCAAAGGCAATAAAGGTATAACATGGCTAGGCTTATAAAGGCCCTAGGGCCAATAGTCTAGTAACCTGATATGAACATATGAAAAGTAAAATATTTAACTACAAAGAAAATTATGTAATGCAAGAGAGAAAACCACCCCCTGTGTGGAGGTGGGGCTTTTCCTGTACATTCCGCTTACTTTTACTCTAACTTCTAGGTCTGTGCAGTTATCTGTGGAAAGCAAAGCAGGTTCTTTTTGAAACTTTTGTAAAGCCATGATTACAATAAAAAAGTATGAGGTGCAGTGAAGCTTGTTGTCCCCTGTCAAGCCTCCACATGACATGCTTTTTATATTTGTATGCATTATAATTAGTATATTTATCATTTTCATTATGTTATGTGTCCATGTTATAATGTAATGTTTTTAGTGAACTGTGTTTCAGGAACTTCAGGCAACTGAACTAGGACCTATGATCACCATACCAACAGCAATGAGGTGTGTTCAGATAGAAACTCTGGGAGGGAGCAGGTGGGATCAGAGGTGACAGATTGTATAGAGTGAAGACTGCATGTTAATTTTTTTTTTTGTTACAGATTCAATTGTTAAATATCAAAACAACATTCTAAACAGAGTGACAGGGTACAGCTACACATACTGAGTTAGAATAGTTAGATAAAAGGACTCCAGAGGAACAGCAGCCATGTGGTGACTTATCTGTAGCTGTCTGACAGACGCAATGAATAATTTGCCCACACACACACACACACACACACCTTCATGTATATGAAATCTCCTGGCATCTTCAGCCAGGAAATGTAGCAAGTACAGCAACATCCATTTCAAGATTTAAGGTGCAAGGGATATGTGAGAAAAGATTATAAGGGCAGCTTAAAACATACCTTTGGGGTATGCATGGTAAAGAATAAACCATTTGATGGTGAATTTTTAATAACTGTAACACATCGGTCTCCTTTTGAGAAAGACGTCTAAACTGAGTGACAAACTCCATGTTTTGATGTTGTAGGGTCTGTGATTGTTGTGGAGTGACAAACCCCATGTTTTGATGTTGTAGGGTGTGTGATTGTTGTGGCGTGACAAACCCTATGTTTTGATGTTGTAGGGTGTATGATTGTTGTGGATAAGTATATTGTCTGAAAGATTATAACTGATGGTGCCAGACCGTAAAGCCACCAATGTCCTCAACATGGAGGATTCTGATCATTACAAAATTGTGTCTGAGATGGGGATGTCCAGAAATACACAGTGAGAGTAGCTTTGTTAACCCTTTCCAGTTTACCATCTTGTGCACAGTGTGTGGTTCTTCCCTACTTTAATGTGTGCAGGTGGAAAAGGACATGGTTTGTAAAAAAGGAGCAGAAGAAACAAACATCAGAAGCTGACGTGGTGGAATGTTAACTAACTGCCTTGGGAATAGTGTATAAGGGAGAAAGTTGGTCTGAGAAAGGGAAAGGTGGAGCAGAACTTTCATAAATGGTAGGTAAAGGAGTTAGTGGTTAAAGTTTTTAACTGTAGATGTAGGTGAATGTAGTTAACAAGCCTGCTACCTTTAGTGCTTGCATTGTGAAAAACATTTTCAGAAGGGAGTGCCAGAACTTGTAGAATCACAGAGCATAGCAGGCATGTATACTGGTCAAGATCCGACAAGTCTGTGGCAGCTGAAGTGCTTGTTGTTTTATTATTTATCTGAAAACTTTATATCGGATCATTTTTTGCACTTTCTTTTTCAAAAGAAAAGTTCATTTGCTGCTTTTATGTTTAACTAATGACGATATGGTGATGCATTGCTTTTTATCCATTCACATATGCACATGGCAAGCCTCTTTGTTTGCTGTCTAGCAACACCCAAAATATCTTATGGCAGTGGCACTATTAGTGTTTTGTTTCTGTGTTTGCTTGTAAGAATTTCCTCAGCATGACTTCAGGTCTGCAGATTTGCATCAGTTGAACAGCATTAGGAGCACGCACGCATATTTACACTCATTGTTATGTTTGTTTCTTTTGGTCTGCAGAATAAAACTCTCTTCCACCAATTCAGTCTGAGGGAAAGTTGGCTTCAACACAAAGGAGCTATAACTGAAGAAGGAGAAGGTAAGTGCTATGGCAAAAAAAATACATTACCTACTTTCAGGGTTTGTATGGAAATACTGAATATCCATGTATGCTATCTCTGTATCATTATACAAGCAGTCCGCCTCATCTACACAAAATATATTAAAATACCAAATACTAACACATTATTCTTAATGGCTTTGCTGTTCCATCTGCAATATGAAGGTCAGCTAGATAACAGTGAGTAAATGATTGATGACAGCTCAGCATAATTTCAAGCTTTGTAATTGGCAAGCTCTGCCGACATGTGCTGACAAACACTGCAGTCTCTGGGTCATCTAAAGCAGGAATGAAAGTAGAATACTCTCCCTATTTGTAACATTAATATGTTACAGTGTTGTTTCTCTGCCTTTTGTTGCCAGGTTCTGCAGTTTTATGCCTGCAGCCTTGCACTATTATGATGTGTGCAGACCCTCCAGTGTCATACTGTAGAAACAAGCACGTGTGGTGCCCACTGCTGAGATTTAGATTCAAATTCTGTTTTTACACTGATGTGTGTGTATCCCTCATCATCACCACATACCCCTATACAAAACAATAACACTGGGAGCAAGTCTTTCACTTCTTTTATATAAAAACTGTCCAATTCTTCTGTTACTTTTTAACGTAGCCATACCAAAGGAAGCATGCAAACTGCTATATACACCACTGTATCTATGCTCTGCTTTCCTCTTCCTTGCCAACAACAAAATTGCATTATTTCTCACTGAGACTGAAATGGGCAATGTCTAAACGTCAATTCTTTACAGAGCATGTCTGAAGCAGATTCCAGTCTAGTAGTGTTTCATGAAAAAAAAATATATCCATTTCAGTTCAGGTTCCTTAATTTGGCTCCTTCACAGAAATATGAGACCTGATGCATCAAATTTACAACACTTTGAAAATTAAACTAGAGAGTCAAAAAAAGAGAAAATTCTGAAATTCACTGTTACAACTTTAAAGTGTTTTTGCATCACCCTGTATGTGTCCTGATGTGGGGTGGGGCTGTGCCTCAAACATGTAAATTGCTTACTCCAGGATTGCTGTACCTCAGAGTAAGGGTAATATTTTATAACTCAGAATTTCAACAGGCAATTCACTCTAGCCATGGAAAGCAGTTCCCCAGTGCTGCTAGTCAGGGTAGGGGCACATGTCAGTGTCCCATCTACAGTCATACATGTGACTAAGAAAATTATCTGCATTTTTAAGGCCTTAAAAATCTACCGGTTTCCCCTCAAGCCCAAATCTTCCAGCTACCCTCTGTCCAGTACTGTCTACAGCTACGGAATATTTACTGCCCTGAAAAAAAAAGCACTTCGTCCACTTGGGATGATGAGTAAAAATGACTTAAGTGCTCTAATATATTTCAAGTTAAATTTGTCTGTTAGTATGTATTCATGTGAACAAGTGACAACATCTTGCTGTTTAGTGCCATCTTTGTATACAACATGCAGAATGGCATCTGTGAGGTCCAGATTCATGTAGAGTAAGATTGATCAGCTCTGTGGTGCCAAAGGAAGGAGCCTTGACTCTAATACAGGTGACCTGAGTTCGATTATCAAGCTTGCCATTTCAGGAACTGACTGGGATGGATATGAAAGGAAGTCATATTTTACCTATCGGGGGGGGGGGTCATAATCAGGGACAGCAGCTCTAGTGTTGATATAGGGAGTATTAGGGGTATGAATCCCATGCTTACAAATGCCATGGGCATGTGCTGTCAGACATTCTCAGCTGTAACAGTCTTGTGTTATTGCACATTGGATATTACTGTAGAAAAATGGGTAGTTGTGTCCAAATGTGGAAATTTCCTCATGTTTACTGACAGCCAGTAAATTCTCAAGCAAACTGATATGGTATGTAAGAGATGTATTTACACAGTGTCACTGGAGACAAAGCTCTCACATAAAAGTACTGCTAATGTCAATAAGGTTGTCAGTAGTATGCATGCTACACCCATCATGCACAATTCAAAGCAGACATATAGACCCACATGTACTGAGCCACTTGTAACCTTCCTAAACAACAAAGACCTCCTAGACAAAGTGCACATAAGAAAGCACCAAACGCATTATTTCAAAACAACATCCACATCAACACATAGAGCTATATCTCGTGGAGCCTGTACCTCTAAGCCCATAAGGCAAGTCACCAGACAATCCAACATTCTAGTCATTGGAGACTCCATTGTGAGACACACAAATGTCCCTCTCACCAGGCTGAGTAAGGAGAATGTTACGGTCAGTTGTTTATCAGGTGCCAGGATCCGCCACATTACATATGCACTCATGTGACTGTATCACAATTACCAATATGACTCGGTTATAGTCCATGTGGGAGTAAATGACCTGAGACGTACCTCCCTAGACTATATGAAGAGAGACATCATAGGCCTTTTGGAATGTGGGTCTCAGACTGGTATGAGCCTGTCAATGAGTGACATTTTACCTTCTCCAAGGATGATGCCACAAAATGAACAAGAGATGATTGACTTTAGTAATTGGCTTAGTTTCTGCTGTCATTCTAAGGGGGTGCAATATTTGTCAGCATGGAAGGAGATGGTCAACAGACCACACTGCTTTGCCAGTGATGGTCTGCACGTCTCTCCTCTAGGTGTTCGAATATTAGCTAAAACATTGTCTTGTGCCTGTTTTAGGCAATGCCAAACTGAAAGTACTTCCGACATAGAAAATCAAAACCAAGAAAATCTGAAGGTATTGCTGCTCAATGCTAGGAGCCTAAACAAAAAAACTCCACTCCCTGGAAGTTCTCTTTACCCTAGAGAATGCTGATGTCTGTGCAGTCTGAGACGTGGTTTAAAGCTGCAGACAGCATACCAAAAGTGCAGGGTTATAATGCCTTCCACACATTTAGATCAGCTACTTCACAGGCAGAGACTAAAGGTGGAGGTGTCTCTATTTACATCAAAAATTAATATACTTCAAGACTGGTCAAACAGGCCAATGCACTTGAGCTGCTTCATGTTCAAATCACCATAGGTAAAATCCAATACCACTTTCTTGTAAGCTATAGGCCCCCCTCTATAACCCAGGATACCCATACAATGTATTTATTAGAAACACTAACCATCCAACCCAATATCATATTCATGGGTGACTTTAATTACCCCAATATTAACTGGGAATCCTATATGACATCAAACATACATGCACAGAGATTCCTAGATTTTGTAAACACAAACTCCCTCGACCAGATAGTCAGTACACCAACCAGGGGTGCAACCGTATTGGATCTGGTCCTCATTAATATGGGAGAGTGCTGCACACCCCCTGCTGTAATGCCCTCCCTGGTAAGGTCAGACCACAAAATGGTCTCCTTTGAAGTAAAAATAAAACCTGGCCCCACAGCTAAACCGGGAATATTCAGGAACAATTGTAAGACTAACCTCCTGCTATTAAGTTTCAAGCCCCTATAAACCCTGAGAACAGTTCTGCCTATGCAGAACTGTTCACAGAAACCCTATACAAGCATGTTAATAGCTGCATAGAGGCAGCTGTACCCACCAGGAAGAAGTACAGAACTAAGTCAAAAAACATGCCACCCTGGTGGAATCACAAAATCAATCAGATGTATAACTGGAGGAAGAAAATTGTGGCAAAAATTAGGAGGTGCAGCACCTATTAGGATAAAAGCACTCTCATTAAACTAAACAAACAACTCAAGAGGACAAATAAAGTCTACCAAAGACAAATTTTGAGGTAAGTTTGGCCTCCCAGGCCAAGGACACCACAAAGCATTCTTTAGCTATGTCCATAACCTCATAGGCAATAACAATTGTGTGCAGAGCTCATTGTAAATGGAGCCACCTATACTGAGCCAGAAGATATAGCAAACCTCCTGGCTGATAAATTCAGCTCCAACTTGACTCCTCTCTCTCCATCAACCTTCCCTCAGGAAATATCATCAAGTATAACTCCCCCTACTGTCACTAGGGAACAGATCCTTAATGCTCTCTCCAAGACCAAGAACACTGCATCAGTGGGCCCAGAATGCCTTCTAAATAGCATGAAACATGACCTTTCAGGGCCTCTGGAATTACTATTTAACTGTAGCCTCCAAACAGGCTTCGTGCCTCATGAATGGAGAAAAGCAACAGTCATCCCTCTGCATTAAAGTGGGCCATCTACAGACCCTGGAAACTACAGACCCATAAGTCTCACTAGTCTTATATGTAAAGCCATGGAAAGAATTATCATGGAGTTGATCAATAGAGATATAGTAAACCTCAAGACACTGGACCCAACCCAGTTTGATTTTATAAATGGCAGATCATGCCTACTCAACCTTGTGGACTTCTTTGAGGAGGTCACCAAAGCAATGGATGAGGGTAAAATCATTCACACAGCCTACCTTGACCTGGCCAAGACAATTTGACACAATACCCTACCTAGGCATTCTTGACAATCTCAAGAGGTTAGGTACAGACCCGTATGTCATCCGGCGGATATCCAGCTGGCTCGCAGACAGGACCCAGGAAGTTAGAATTGGGGAGTCCACCTCTACAAAGAGGCCAGTCACAAGTGGAGTCCCTCAGGGATCAGTCCTTGGACTGTTCCTTTTTGACATTTACTTCTCAGACGTCAAGGTCAATGTCAGTGGTCTCTGGCTGACTAAATTTGCAGATGACCACAAGTTAGGAGCTGTCATTGAATCTCACACTGACACAGATGTTCTCCATGAGTGACTGACACAGACAAACAACTGGTGTCAGACCCATGGACTAAAACTAAATGCCAAGAAATGCATAATAATATCCTTGGGAAGTCATCCATCCCTGATAACTATCATAGTGACAACACACCCCTTAGAGTTGACCCAGTAGTCAGGGACTTAGGGACACACATAGATAGTAATCTAGCCTTTGATCATCAAGTGTCTACGATGGTGAGGATATTCTGTGTTGTGCAACTTATAAACAAAGGTATGGCATCTAAGTCCAAGGAAGTCATGGTTCCACTGTATTTGGCATTCATCAGACCTGTCATTGAGTAGAATGCTCCCTTTGGTATGTACCTAAATAGGCATATCCAGCAACCGGAATGTTCACAGAGGTTCCTCACTAAAAGAATACAGGGCATAAGTAATATGTCCTATGCAGACCACTTCAAGGGCCTATCCCTGTATTTTGTCTCCTACAGCATTTTGAGGGGAGATCTATGCCTGGCATACAGGGCATTGTTAGACCCCACTCTGATGGGTCTCCTGCGTATCCACAAAACAAACAGTACCAGAATTACCCTTTCTAAAGACTTAAACCTTGCCTGTGATATAAATAGGACCTGCTGGAGAGATAGGTTTATATCCCAGAGACTACCCCATCTATGGAACAGGTTCCCCATCCATGTGAAGTAGAGTTCCTCCCTAATCCAATTCAAGTGCAACTTGGACAATTGGATGAGAAACCAAATATTAATCCCTGGATTGGTACCCATGTCTCTGATGCAGACAGGTATCCTATTTATCTCCCAGGCCCATGCTTACACTTGTCAAGGGTATCAGAAGTCGTCAGAGATTTGGGATGCATGACAAGGCTTAAAAAGGCCTTTGTGGTCGTTAGCCTAGTAAACACCTATGAATCAAGGCTCAGTGTTCAAAGCTGACAAAATAACAGTTTTCTAAAAAGCAAGAAGACAGACACTTTCAAGGATACATAAATCATATCTGGGAATAGGAAAGTGCAAACCAAGATCAAGAGTTGTAGTGCAGTGACCAGGAATGTCACCTCAAATGGAACCTATCCCAGCACAAAGTGGGAGTAAGCCAGAGTAGCCAATTGTGCATAGTCTGTTATCTCACACACACACACACACACACACACACACACTTTAATTTAGTATCTTCACATCTGAGGGAAGAAATGGCATTGGAGTTATGACAAAAACTACAAAACACCTTGAAATCTCAACACAATCTCTAGTTATTGTCTAATTCAGAGAAATATTGCAAAAAAACCTAAAAGGATGCAAAACTTACAAATGAGGTCTCAACAGTAATTTAAAACACACATTTTAATGTAATGGAAGGGTACTGAAGTTATTGAACAGCTTTTTAGCAATGACAAAAATGTGAAAAAGTGTAGTGTCAAACATTTTGTATGCTAATGCTGCAGATTTATTATTCACAACTCATAAAACCCATACATAAAATAAAATCCAAGACATCAATACAAAGTGTGAAAGCAGTCAATGTAGGTGGACCCCCATAATCCTTATTTTGTTCAGTTGCTGAATTTAGGACCATTATTCTACATATTCCAGTCTGATAGTTTAAATAAGATGCCTGTCATTTTAGTTTTTCAAATGCTGGAATACTGAAGCACCTAGCAAAGCTTCACTCTGTAATCAATGGGTAAGAAATTTCATTTCTAACCTACTCTAAACAGAAAATGCTCTCTTTCTGCTTTTGTTCTGATATTTCTAAGTATGACAATATCTTACTATTTCTTGTATTTTTATGTATCCAAGAGAGACATACATGTAGTGCATTCCAACTCCTTATACTTCAGACACTTGTATATCTGAATCAATTTTTGCCTCATGAGTCAGCAAATTGAAAAATTAATCATTTTGACTCAGTTTATAATTTAGACCATCAACATTTTAGCCTTCTGGTAAAGCATCTTTGGATGGTTTCTAATGTCTGTATATCTGCCCTAGAATACATGCAAAAACCCACAGCATATTCAATAATAGGTCTTATTACAGAATTGTAAATCCTTGCCAACACTACTCGGTCTGTCGAAGAGAATATTTTTTTAATGAATTTAATTAAGGGGTAACATTTCTTTAAGATTTTGTTCACTTGCCCCTCTAAATGTAATTAGCAATGTATTATAACCCAGGTCTTCGTATTCTACTCAGTTTCCTATTATTCTGGGTATTCTTTTACCAAATGCAGAATTTTACATTTAAATACAACTCATTTGTACAAAATTTCTAAATAATGGTGTAATGTAAATTGTTCTTTTATTATAGAAGCTAGTAACTTTGCAATATAAATCATTCCTTTATTGTAGAAGCCAAGCCAGCATTTTATGCATATCTGGAAATGTACATATCTAGTAATATTGAAATATTAGAAAAAAGGACATGACATAGAATAACAACAGACCTAATAGAGATCCCCTCCGAACCCCTCACTCAGCACTAAATTCTTCCAACATGGCATCTTATATATTCTTTCAGTTCTTCCTATTAACCAGCTCACTATCTAACAAATTGTTTACTCTTTAAAGCCCCACTTTACCAAAGATTATAAAATTGCCTGATGAAGAATAGAATCAAAAGCTTTAGTCAGGTCTGCATATATAGAATCAGTAAGGATGTCATTGTCAAAGGCTTGGCCATGTCAGAATGAAAAGGTATTAAGTTTGTAATAGTTGATAATTCCTTTTGTGAATCCTTGTTGGTATATATCCCAGTATTTGCTATCATCTCCTTCCAGGATATGTAATATTCTGAAAAGATTTACCAGTCAAACAAGTTAAGTTAATTGTTTAAAGATATCCGCACCATTATGTATTCCCCCCACAAGAAATATGTTGCTTAGCAAGTTCTTAGTAAATATAGGAGATCCATAAAAAAATCCTCATTTCAAACGTTTCTTCTTCTAAGCCCTGATCATCTGCACCAGTTCTTGGAAAGTGTTCTGAAAAATATTTCAGAATCTTAACTTTTTTCAGTAGCTCAGTAGCAGTATTATTCCTGAGAGAGATCCAAGTACCAGTGTTATGCCCATAACAACTTTTCTGTATAGTACATATCTTAACAGGAAAATGTTTTTTATTACTATCTTCAGGATATTCAATTAACATATACTGTTGGCTTCGTTTTGCACCTCTTACCATTTTATTTTTACTTTTATAAGCCATAATGTTTATCTAGTTTGTACTTCAATAATATATATACACACACACATTAACATTACAAGTCGTCCATTTTAGCTAACCCTGCCCTGTATGGTTACATTTCTTCCTATTGGAACAAAGTAATTTATTAGTGTAGAAAGTTTGTTATAAAATAGATTTCATATTTCTAGAACCTGTCCTGAAGCCCATCAAACTTGTTTTTCTAATCCCAAGTCTGAATACTGTGTTCCACCATACTTTAATCAGCTCTATAGCAATTCCTTTCTTCCATATAAAACTGTCAGATGGTCTACATTACCTAGCAGTTCCAGATACAAAACTCTGTATTGTTTGATCTCTTCTGATGTTAATATAACATCCAGTATATTTTCCTCTCAGTTGGAAAAGTTCAAAAATAAACAATAAAACAGTTTTCTGCTTTGTTTGTATCAGTCAGTATTTGGAAGATTCAAATCTCCACCTAGCGCAAACATGGAGCTTAAAGTTTGGATGGCACATCCCTCCTCTCTTTACAGACTGGCCATATAAGCAAGGAAGATTGTCCTTGTATCAGAGAGGACTCTGAAAGCATCATATATCCAATCTCAGCAGAGTACTGTGACATATCATTTACCCAGGAGAGTTATACACCCACAGAAATGGATTTTAGACTGGGACACTTTTCTTATGTACATGTGGGGGTGTACCAGAAATTTATCTTTGTTTCAACAATCAAAGTGTAGCTGAAGAAGTTCTTCTTCAGAGCACATTGAAAGAAACATGGGTAGTCAATGCCTTCTCCTTCAGCTGGGGAGGTCTGTTTCTCTCTGCTTACCATCCAGTTCACCTTTTCTCAAAGGCTACCCAAAAGGATAGATAAGAGAGGCCAAATTGCTAGTGAGTGCCCCCTTTTGGCTGATATAACCTTGGGTCTTCCTGATGTTGCATATAGAGGTAGACGAAACAGTAGCCCTCATTCAACATGTGCATCTTTTAACCTAATCAAGGGGTATTTGCTAGATCCAAACTTGCAGATTTTCAAAGTGACAGCTTGGATAAAGCTGTCCTTTGAGCACCTGCTTTCAGAACACATGCTAAGGATCATGATGGAAGCTATGAAGCCCACTACTAAGAAGCCCTACATAACTAAATGGGAAAGATTTTGCTGTGGTGCATAAGGAGGTATCAGCCCACCATTATGGAGGGAGTGTCTGATTCTACTATACTTGGAATTTTTTGCCACAGGATTAGCATGTTCTTCAGTGAATGTTAATTTGTCTGCTTGCCTTTCCACGATCCCTCCGCAGATGTTATTGTTTCAGTTAGTCAAAGTGGCTCTTCATCTATGACACACTAGAAGAACACTGACTCCAGCAAAAGATTTAAATTTTGTGCTGGAAAAAATGACTTGGGCACCCTTTGAGTCAGCTGTGTCAGTATCTGTCTGAACTACCTGACCTGGAAAACAGCCCTTTTTGGCTGTCACTTCAGTCAGGAAGATTTCTGAGCCAGGCTAATATGTGCAGGAAGCCAATCATAGTGTTACTCTACAAATATAAAATGAATTTACATACAAACCCTTCCTTTGTGCCTATGTTGACATTTTGCCAAAGTATCCAGTTCCTATTGTTTTCCCTAGTGCTGAAATAGAGGGGAAAGAATCTTGCATTCCATTGATGTTCACAGACATCTGAACACTAACTGTGTAGAAACAAGGACTTATGACTGAGCAACTTTTTGTTTCATTTGCTTCAGATGAGGAAGGCCAACCAGTTTCAGAACAGACCTTTTCCAAATGGCTAAGTCAATGTATTCCATGCTTTTAAGTTTTGGGGAATTTTTTCCATTGGGCATGGCTGCATCACTGATCCTTACAAAGAACATAGTACAGTTGTGTAAATGACGTGCAGTAATTGTGCATGTTCCCTTACCTGTTGCAGAATAGTTTCTCTCCCATCTCCATTGTACGTTGTTAGGTACCTGCAAACTGTGGTGGGTACCATTTCACTCTCCCACACATGTATGTGGAAGCTGAGTTCCCTGGTATAGCTTATCTAATACCATGGAAAGCAGTTTGTTTTTGAGAGTACAGTTTTTAACAAGGCCATGCCAGTTGCCCTGAGGGTCAGCTCAACTCTTTGATGTTCAGCTAAGGAACAGACTAGGGAATGCCTTGCCTAGCGCTCCTTGGCACAAGAAAGAACTGAAGATGGCGCAGGCTGATTTTAGAGGAGAGGAATGAGCTTGGCAGAAGGAAAGGATGCAGAGTTGGGCCAGATGTCAGAATTCACATACTGCTGAGTTCCCAAAGGTCACGACTTACAACAATGATGCTGTTTTAATATTTATTGCTGTGATAAGTTCCTTGATGTTCTTCGTGTTTTACTGTTGCAGTCATCACATTTGGGTTATCTGCTTGCAGGTAGCGCTCAGTCGGCCTGATTATCAAAGTTTTTGGTCCTGCGTTGGTTGCTGTCTCATCTTCCATGACGTCAGGGGTATAAAGCATGCAGCCGATGCTATTACATCAGTCTTTCTTGCCGTGCGGTGCCAGAAGCAGAAGCAGTTCGCAAATGCCGGTCGGCCGACTCCTGAAATTTTCATTTTCAAGTTTCAGACCTGAAGTCTTCAACTAAGCTAAGTATCCCATTGGGGGTCCTTTTTCTTACTCTAAACTGATGTCAGTAAAAGTTAACAAATGTATTTCTTGTGGAAAGCAAATACCTCATAAAGATTTTCATTCGTACTGCATTCCTTGCTTAGGCCCAGACCACGACGTACCTCGCTGTCGGTTTTGTGCCTTATTCAAACCTCGTACTATTCATCATCAGTTCATTTTCACATCTAAATATTTTGGTACTCGATTCAATTATCCAGAAATGGCTTCGGTAAGCACCCAACTACCGACATTCTGAAAAAACGCAAAGATAAAGACAAAGACAGACCGCATAGGTCCAAAGCTGCCAACAACGCTTCTCCTAAGCTAGTCGCCAGTTCGCCGGTACACAGTGAGGCACTTTCGCAGCCCCTGATACCCGCTACTTCGGATTCGCAGGCCTCTACTGAGACCCATTCGGAGTCGAGTGTGCCGCGAGATGCTTCTTCGACTGTGGAACCTGCAGATGTCTTTATCTTGGATGGGTCTGGAGCCGCTGTGCAGGCACCGGCTTCTGAGGGTGTATTCAGGCCTACTGACTTGTATATTAAACCAATGCCATCTTCTTCCTCAAGGCCTAAAACTAGATCCATGCCTACAAAACCGACACCCAGACCGCATGGTCAGGCCCCTATGCCTAAAAAACAAATAAGAATGGCTGAAGACCTTATTACTCTAATCAGGGGAAGCCACCCTTCTCCCTCTAAGAGACCTAGGACTGATTTTCCTTCTGATTCTTCTGATCAGGATTCTGAAAATTCTGTTTTCTCTGATGACCAGGAGTTGCCCTTATCTACCTATGCGGATTCTGATGCAGAGGACTCCATTCCCTCTGCTTCCCCTCCAGAGGATTTCTCTTTTGGTGAAACTTTGCATACTCTTAGGGAGCATTTCCACTGGGAATGCCAGGATTACTCTGACTCCAAAAAGAGGCTTAGGGAATTCTTACTCCTACCTCAACACAGGGCTTTAGCTATCCCTTCTGTAATGGACATTGTAGATGATGCCTTCTCAGAATCTAGCCTGGCCCCATACTCTTTACCTCCAGCTCCATGAAAACCTGACCGGTATTACAGGGTACCTGACTCTCACAGGTTCCTCTTTAAGAATCCTACTGCAGATCCTGAGACCATTTCACAGGGACCCAAAGGCATTAAGGCTACTACTGCCAAAAACCCTACCCTCTCTGATAGAGATTCCAAGGCCCTGGATAGATGGGGTAAGAAGGTATACACTTCTGCAACTTTGGCCATTAGGGCCCTAAACTGCCAGTTTCATATCTTAAAGTATTAGCAGCATATTATTGGATTGCTTAAACAGAAAATTATGTTGATTCCTGACTGTGCTGAAAATAAAGAATTTCAGGATTTAATGCATTTTACTGAGCAGATTACAATGTGGTTTTGATTCATTAGAGGCATCTTGCAGGGCTGCTGTCACTGGGCCTGTACTTAGAAGATATGCTTGGCTTAAGGAGCAATCTTTGCCAGATCATGTTAAAGCTAAATTACTGGATGCTCCCTTAAACCAAGACCACCTGTTTGGCAACAAAGCAGAAGACATACTTAAAAAGATGGAGGAAAAAGCTAAATCTATGCAAACTGTTAAATATTTCCTGCCAGTTCAGCCTCCCAGATTTAGTAGGCATTGGCCTTCAAAGAATTGGTCCTTTCCTGCCTCTTCCAGGCCTTCTCAGTCCAAACCCAGAACCAGCAGAACACCCAGGCTTCAGGCCCAAGGTATTCACAGGCCTAAGCTGGGAGTAGTAAGACACACCCCCCATGGTAAACTGTCACAGTGACTTAACTTTAAACCTTCCAAGCCCTGGTCAACTGACTGTTCCTTTAGGGGGAAAGATCACCCTGCATGCAAAGAACTGGGAATTCATTGCCCAAGACAAATGGATTTTCCACTCCTTACCAACCCCAAACGGTTGACCAGAATTAACCCCCAAATCAGTGGGCAGAGGCTCAAAAGTAAGTTCTCTCTCTTCTAAGCATCAGAGCTATTCAACCTGCCCCAGAGGAAGAATGGGGGGCAAGGTTTCTACTGAAGACTTTTCCTGGTACCCAGAAAAGACAATTCCTGATGTCCAATCCTGGATCTGTCTATCCTAAACACTTTTTTTGGAAATCCCAAAATTCAAAATGCTAACTCTATATCAGCTGCTTCCCATGCTAGGCAAAAATGCCTGGTTCGCAACACTGGATTTAAAGAAAGCCTACCTGCACATCCCAATAAGGGAATCTTGCAGAAGATACCTACACTTCAGAGAAGGCTTCATGCATTATCAGTTCTCTGCACTGCCCTTTGGCTTATCTACTGCGCCCAGGGTATTCACAAAGTGCCTAGTTCCAGTCATTGCATTTTGCAGGCAAAGAAATATTCAAATATACCCATACCTAGACGATTGTCTAATTCAGGCAGAAAGCCAGGACATACTATTAAATTATCTGGCATTTGTAAAGAAATTACTAACTTCTCTGGTGTACACTATAAACGAAAAGAAATCACATCAAGTACCCTGCCAACAAATTGTATTCCTGGGAGCAAGCTTGAATACAACTTCCCAGATGGCCTACCTCACGCCAGAGAAACAAGTTAATTTGACAGGCTACTTCAAACTACTGGACACAAAAACCCAGCTATCTGCAAGGAAAATACTGCAAGCCCTGGGGTTCATGTCCTCTTTCATCCTACTAATTCCATATGCAAGACTGCATATGAGGAAACTACAATGGTATCTAAAAAGCCTATGGTGTCAACATTCTCAGGACCTAGAATCAATTATTCCTATCATACCTTGTCTAAAGATAGAGTTCCTTTGGTGGGCAGAGGCCTGACACCAAAACAAAGGACTGCCATTCACTCTACCCTGCCACCCAAACCCTAACAACAGACGCATCAGACTATGCATAGGGGGTTCACTTGGCAGGGCAGTGCATTCAGGGCAAATGGAACCCGAGTCAAATGCACCTGCATATCAATCAAAAAGAAATGTTAACTGTACAGAATGCTCTGACAGCCTTCAGGGACCACATTCTTCCAGGACAATTATTGGTAAAGACAGAAAACACCACGGTTATGTGGTACATAAACAAGCAGGGGGGAGCCCACTCATACCCTCTCTGCAGACTAGCCATGGCTTTGTGGATCACAGTCTTGAGCTATCAAGTGCAACTTCAAGCTCCGTTCCTGCCAGGCAAGCTACGTACACTGGCAGACGACCTAAGCAGAAATTTCATGGACCCACACGAGTGGAAACTGGAACCAAAGATATTCAACATGTTGAGAAAGAAATGGGGGAGCCCAGAGATAGACCTTTTTGCCTCCCCTCAGAACTACCAATTGGACAAATTCTGCACAAGGACTCCCCACAGACAAGCTTGGAAAGTGGATGCCCTATCCTTCACTTGGAAAAACCTATCAGTTTATGCCTGTCCCCCTCTGCCTCTCCTCTCCTCTCCAAAGTGCTACTAAAGATCAAACAGGACAAACCAAGGACAATAGTGATTGTACCAGACTGGCCATGTCAACACTGGTACACCCTCTTGCGCAGTGTGTCACTGCTGGATCCATGGCACCTACCTCAGACCCCTGCCCTGCTGTCTCAGTAGGAGTGCCAGATTCTGCACCCACAGCTTCAAACCCTGAACCTTGCAGCCTGGCTAATTACCTGACTTCTTCAGTAAGCAAGTGATGGATGTCATTCCGGAGGCAAGGAGGCCTAGCACTAGAAAATCCTATGCTGAAAAATGGAAAAGATTCTGTTCCTGGAGCCAAACTCAGGGGATGGGCACAACAGTGCCCAATTTACCTGATATACTTCAATACTTAACTGAGATGCTTCACAATGGCCTTTCCATTTCTTCCATCAAAGTTCATGCCTCGGCCATTTCAGCACATTATAATACAGAACCACACCCCTCTTCTCTCATCCATTGCTGAAGCAATTCCTCAGAGGGGCCAAAAACCTAAGACCATCCAGGAGAGCCCCTACTCCAGCCTGGGACCTTAACTTTGTATTGGAGAAGCTCACTTTGCCAGCTGCCAATGCAGAGTTGAAATTCCTTTCTTGGAAAACAGCCTTCCTTCTAGCCATCACCTTAGCAAGAAGGGTGTCTGAATTACAGGCCCTTAAGGCAGTGGAGCCTTTCATCATCTTTCATGTGGACAGTGTGTCCCTCAGGATCAATCCTTCCTTTATGCCCAAGGTGATATCCAATGTGGTCCTTAATCAGTCCATTAATTTGCCAACTTTCTTTTCTAATCCACAGAACAAAGGTGAATGAATACTACACTTCTTGGAGGTGCGCAGACAACTTAGATTTTACTTGGACAGGACTAATCTCTCAGGAAATCTGAACAGCTGCTGATTGCATTTGCTGCAGGGGTAGAGGGAAAGGCCATTTCAAAGCAAACCATTTCTAAGTGCTAGGCCATTGCATTCATTTCTGCTATAAGCACCATGGAAAACCTACCCCACAGGGGATAAGACCTCATTCCACCAGGGCTGCATCTACCTCTACAGCCTTTCTCAGAGATGTCTCTACCAGGGACATCCTAGAAGCTGCTACCTGGAGTTCTGTACATACCTTCAACAAGCATTACCACTTGCCAATTTTTTCTAAATCCAGAGCTGGCTTTGCCACTGCAGTCTTGCAGGGCCTTATAGCTGGTCCTAATGCTATCTAATTGCCTCCTCCCATCCTTAGATTTGGGAATCTACCCAAATGTGATGACTGCAACAGTGAAACACGAAGAACATAGTACAGTTGTGCACACTTACCATAAATGTAGATGTTCGAGTGTATTCACTGTTGCAGTCCTGGTTACCCTCCCTCCAGCCCCCTGACTTCTATCAACTTTACCTCTATTCTTGTTTCCTATGCTTAAAGCTTTTTGGTGTATTTGCTTTTTGTTGGAGGTGTAACCTTGTATATAATTGCTTCCCATTATGGAGGGCACCTGACATCTGGGGCAAGAAAAACTGATGTAATGGCGTCAGCTGCATGCTTTATACCCCTGACTACCTGACGTCATGGAAGATGAGACAGCAACCGATGCAGGACCCAAGACTTTGATAATCAGGCCGACTGAGGGCTACCTGCAAGCAGATAACCAAAATGTGATGACTGCAACAGAGAATACACTTGAACATCTACATTTATGGTAAGTGTACACAACTGTACTTTCAATTGTGCTTGCTTCATATCACATCATATGTACCCTTATACCATTATAAATTTTGTATTTCTGATAAAATAAAATAGTGTTCTTTATTAGAACATAGTTGCAATATTCCTTACATCTGGGACTTTCCCAGGTATGCCCCATCCATCTTATCTGCCTACCAAAGCTCAGGATCCTTCCCACATGTGGTGTGCAGCTGCTGTAGACACATACCAGCATGAAGGTATAAGGGGAGCTTACATCTGCAGAACTTTCTTGCCATGTTTATATATGCAGGCATCCATCAACAT
This sequence comes from Protopterus annectens, assembly GCF_019279795.1. Classification (NCBI taxonomy): domain Eukaryota; kingdom Metazoa; phylum Chordata; order Ceratodontiformes; family Protopteridae; genus Protopterus; species Protopterus annectens. The sequence continues at coordinate 101,077,946 of NC_056731.1, read as the reverse complement.
CATGAACATTCTTATTATTTTAGCAGTCAGCCTCCAACACTAAGGAGGAAAAGTATCCATTTAAGGATTCATTCTTCTTTTTTCTCCATTCCCATAGTTTTTGTGGTAATTTCAATTTAAGTCTTTCTCAAAAAAAGGGAAATTCTGAATATGGTAGACACATTCCTGACTATGATTACCCACCTACTTATCTGTTTGTGTAAAGTCACAACTCTACATAAAATCTTGTAAAGTGTGTGAATGTTTTGCTGTTAAGACATTATGAAGCCACCTAAGGATCCCTGACCATTGTTTAAAAAACAAGAGGTTCTCTCTCTTAGCATGCGCCATCATGTCATCTGCTCTTTCTGCTTTGGCATCCAACCCTTTATCCAAAAAAGTATAGGAAAAAGATATCAAAAGAAGCAGATGACTCAGACAGGACATCCGCTTCTTCAGGTTCGGAAATGGGGGATCTTGGTGAGACAATTTTGCCCTCACCCAGGACCTCTATCATTTGCCGTTTTAGAAGTTTATATAACCAATGAAAATGCGCATCATTGGCTACCAACTGTCTCAGTCTCTTCCTCTATTGGCAAACTGATATTCAATCTGTTACATCCATAAGCCATTATTACTGTGCAGAAATGTTGTGTACACCAAAAACATTTTTTCAAACATAATACTCCTGCTTTAGACATTGTCATAGGTACACATATGTTAATAGAAGAAAACACAAACCATAGCATTATTTTCCATTAACGTACTCACATGTTTTGCTTTTAACACTTATCATTTATTCCAACACTATACAAATTGCTCAATTCCTGCCTTACCTTAAACCATACTCCTCCTCCCAAATGTTTTTCTGCATGTATCATTCCCACAAATTCCATTTATTTCAATGTAATTTGCTCATTTCCTCTTCTAAAAGATCCTATCTCTAGTTCTTTGATCTTGTTTACAACCTTTAGTGCACAAAATACTTGTGAAGGAAGAGACTAAATTTAGTGGATTGGAGGTTCATTCCTTATAGTGGAAGCCACAGGCAGACATCCTACAGAAAAGGGAAATTAAAAAAAAAACATTTATCTCCTTTTCTACTCCTAGAAAAGTTTTTTCTGAAAAACACATTACTTAGACTTATCAAGATGAAAGCTTTAAAAGTTATACAAGCCTTACAGCCAGTACAAACTTCTCTTTTTCCTCCTCTTAAAAAGTAGAAAAGAATCTTCTTTCAAAAAGGATGTTTCAGATATGGAAGGGTTCAGTTATGACTCTCAAATTCCATCTTTTTCCGGTTGAGCTAGATGTGAAAGATGCTTTCCTCCGAGTCCTCTAATGAAGTTATTTTCTTTGATAAAACCATTGCCAAAATGAACGCTTTTACCATGTGAGAAAGGAAGAAGACGTCTGGCATTCAGAAGAAATATTTTGATCACTTTTCCATAGATATTCCCAAACCTGTTGCCAGTCCCTGTCACTGGAGGTTTAGAAGATGTCTTTGTTTCATCTTGTCCTGATTATTAGCTTCCTGTCCCCAAAAGACCTGATATATAGCACAGAGTTCAGAACTCACACAAATTTCTATGTAAAAGCACTTAGATTCTACATGGTTCAGAATTCTCACAAATTTATAAGTCTGATATTAACTAACATTTTATTGTATTCTTGTTTTGATTAGCTGACATATCATTATTTTTATGTATCTGCAGTTAATATGTATATCCTGCAGAACTGCCTACTACTCATTTTGTAAAATAGAGCATTTCTCTCCAGCTTCTACTGAAAGTGGGATCTATGCCCAGCAGAGCCAGATCGTGATCAAATGGGGCCCTAGGCTGATTAATGGATCAGACCACCCCCATACATGACCCCTTCGCTGAATCCATTCCAGAGTTATATTACTTGGCTGTTTTACCAAGTTACTATAAACACTATTTAAACCTCTCAGTGTGCATACTGTTTTCTGCTTTGCTTCTACAATGATTATTTGGGTTTAATTTAATTTTTTTTATTTTTAATTTTATGTCACAAACACTAATAGACATTTGCTAAACAAAGCAATACAGTCTCACAATGAAAACAGACTTGGCTTTAAAACGTCTCTGCCCTTGAAACTCACATTCATTTAAACAACATTGAAACCCACATTCAACGAAAATGCATCTGTCCAGTGGCGGATAAAGTTTACCTTTGGGCTGTTTTCAAATTATAGGCCCCTTGCGCACATTTTTATGACCATGCATATGTGCATGTGCTCTTTGATTCACCTTCCTGATTGTATTAAATTAAATTCCCTATATAATACAACACCACCTGTTAGAACATGTTTTAAATTTGTAGTTTTAAATATTTTACAGTAAGCATTCAAACAAAATGTATGAACCAATAATGACAAAACTGCCCAATTCAGAACTTTTCATCAATAAAAGTCTACTCAGACTTCTGCCATTATAAGCCACCATTATCAATAATTATGCACAATCTCTACAGAAGTAAAAGTCATTTGAATAATTCCATATTAGAGATCTGTAACTAATGAAGAGGTGGTTGCTGCTAGCAGACACCTTTATATTTGAGTGTTTCATCTACAAATTCAGTGCCTGCTGCCCTTGAAGAATAAGTTACTTATGTTACATTAAATAAATTGTAAGCTAGTAATATTGCAGTAGGGAATGGATGGCAATTTAATTACAAGCATCTACTCCAAAGGAGGACATACCCCGGACTGCAGCACCCCACCTCCCTTAAATTACAACACAGCATCAGTAATCCATCTACATGCTGTGCATCAAACGCAAGTATGCTACCTGTTGTGCTACTAACAATGCTTTTAGATTCTTTAGCACAGTGGTGATACCATTTGCTAAACAACAGTTACATATTGTAAACAGACTTAGTATAAGCAGCACTAAACGTCTCTTCCTTTGAAGCTCTCATTTCCTTAGAAAATGCACTTGACACTCAAATTATTGTAAAATGCACTTGACACTCAACTGTACCTCTCAACGTTATAACACAAGAAATTTGGACAAAGCCAACATTAATGTGGGGACAAAGGCCAAAAACTAGGGACAAATTTTAAATTTCACTTTTGTAATCTTAGAAAGTTGCTAGAATAAAAGATTTTGTGTTACCATGCATTTTCTAAAGGATATGAAGACAAACTTAAATAGCTGTCATTATTTAATGAATTTGGTTCTCACTGATTTGCCAGAAAACCACGTTGTATGAGGAACAGACCAAAAATCTGTGTCAAAAATCTGGACATTTGAGAGCTATGGAATCAACTCCTTGAAACTCAAGTTTTTTTTTTTTTTTTTTTTTTTTAACATTTTAATGGTTGGGGTACAGGATTCAGGTTCTTGCTTCCCCTACCTAAGGTGTAGGGCTTGAGCCTGAACAATTTCGTTAACCACCAGTTATCCCTATTTGGGGCATTTTACACACACACACGCACCCACATCTACCTACCTTATTTGCTGAAGATGAAGCCTCATTTTGTAGAAGCAGCACAAATCCATCCAGGAGTGCTTTTACATGTATTCCGTGGAAGCAATATATGAAAGGAACCGTTAAATTCCATGTGCACAGAAAGGAAGAATGGTCTGTGTGGTAACACAACAGGTGTGCAGATGTGTGTAACTGGATGTGGAAAAGAACTCCCTCAAAAACACGTATTTTGTAATTTAAAAAAAAGCAAGTCTGACAGTCCCTCAGCAAGCAGGCCCCCTCCCAGCCAGCAGGGGCCTCCTCAAAGCCAATGGGCTGTAGATGACTGCCTTGGTTGCCTAGTGCTGGATCCAGCTCTGATGACCAGTCAGACATTCCTGGTAAACAAAAGCAAAACTAAATAATAACACCTCTGATGGTAACCCTGCAGTCATCTCAGAGGTTTTAGAGAAGAGAGATGAGCTAGATTTTAAAGAAAAAGAGAGCAGAACCCTAGACAAATAGGTAAAGTAAAGAAAAACATATACATCTGATACACTGTCCTTTAGGGCTATTAATTCTCAGACTCATGTGACTAAATTTCTTCTTGCTATGTTGAATAGCATGAGTCATAAATGGATGAGATTCCCAGTCAAGACTTGAGATCTAGTTTACTTGGTGTTTCATTCTGATTCACAAGTAGCTAAACATTCTATTAAATGTGGGTACGATGCCATAGATGGCTCCCCCCCCCCCCCCGAGGACATTACCTTTGGGGAAACAATCACTAAAATGAGGGAATACTTCAAATGGGATGCTGCTCAAATGACAGAAGTCCAAAAAAGGTATTTTGAGTTACTACAGGTGGAATCACCCTCCTTCTCAGCTATCCCTCCTGTGATTCCAGCCTAGCTGGATGCCTTTTCTACAGCTTATAAGGCTCCAGAATCTCAGCCACCAGCTCCCAAGAGACCAGACCACTTTCATAAAGTCCCTGATGAGCACAATTTCTTTATAACCCCCCCCCCCCTTGACAGATCCTGCAGTTATTGCAGTGCCTCCTGACAGACTCGTACCGTCTTCCTCCCTCTTACCATCAGATAAGGACAGCAAGGTCATGGACAGGCTGGGGAAAAAGATATATATCTCTTCCACACTAGCCTTCAGGGCAATCACTTACCAGACCCACATGTTCAAATAGCCGTAGATGTGGTTTCAGAGGCTTCCTCTTTACTCTCCTCCTTCTCTGAGTCTCCCAACAAGTCTCAGGTAGAATCTAAGTTGTCCCTGGCATCTCAGGTCACCAGACATGTGATAAAGTGCAGCTGAGGCCTCTGCTAGGTCTGCAGCTTCTGCTTCTGTTCTGTGCATATACTCCTGGCTTAGGCTACAGCCCCTACCTGAAGACTTTAAAACTAAAATACTGGATGTGTCTCTGGATAACAAATTCCTGTTTGGCAGACAGTCAGCTGAACTGTTTAAAAAAGCCTACAAGAAAAAAGTAAGGAGTTAAAGCACTTACTGGTCTCTCCAGTACCAAACTTTTATAGAAATTACCCAGCCAAAACTTCCTTTGTCAGGAGAGCCCCTGCTCCAACCTTCTCCTCCACTTCCAGACACAGGAAAAGGTCCAGGATGGCTCCCTCCCTTAGGGCACCCCCCCCTCAGCTTCCCAATAGACAGCCTTTTCAGGACAGGAGCAACAATGCGTGACTACCTCAGTCACCTTCCCCTCTCATCCCGCCTCTCTCACTGTCTTTCCCTCTGGTAAAAGGTAACTACAAACCACTGGGTCCTGGCAATAATGGAAAAAGGGTCTTTATTATATGAATGAAATTCATAATATCAAACACTCTAAAGAGTGAAAATACTGGACCTCAAACTCCTTATTGTGGGGGGCTGTCTCCCCCCCCCACTGAATATATATATATATATATATATATCTATATATACCAACTCCAAGATCGCACTACAGTGGGGAAAGGGTAAATATTCTGACCTTCACTGTACTGCAGTGCCACAAGAAGTACTTTGAGGTCCGGCATTTTCACTCTTCAGAGCATTCCATGTTATGAACTTTCTTTCATATAATATAGACCCAAAAAAGGATACTTCATGCCATGGCAAGAAAAACCCATACCACTAGGCATCCCCTTCCCTCCAAAGAACCAACGTCCCCTAATTGCTCAGGTTATCCAAAACTTTCTCACCCAAGAGACCATAGAAAATGTTCCCCCAGACCAAGAAGGAAGAGGGTTTTACTCCAGGTTATTCCTGGTGCCAAGAAAGGACGGCGCTTGAAGGCCTATCCTAGATATATTCTTTTTAAACCTCTTTCTGAAGGTTCCATCCTTCAGAATGCTCTCTTCAAAACCTACTTCCACTAATGTCACCCAAAGCTTTCATGGCCACTTTGGACCTGAAGGACGTATACCTCCACATACCTATTCACCCAATCCACAGGAAGTATCTGCAGTTTGCTGGGCCCTCCTCAAACTTTCAATTCACTGCCTTCCCTTTTGGTTTGTCCACTGCACCAAGAGTCATCACAAAATGCCTAGCCCCAGCAATAGCCTACTGCAGAAAAAAAGGCATTCAGATTTACCCCTACCTAGATGACCTCCTCATGCTAGCAGAAGGAGAAGTTACCCTGAAAAGATCATCTTCTCTTCTCCAGAGTTTGGGACTCACCCTCAACCTTGCAAAATCATCACTCTCTCCAGCTCAGGACAAAATTTTCCTAGGCTGCAGAATCAGGACCAACTTGATGAAGGCCTCCCTCCATCAGGACAAGGTCTCCTCCCTAGTCAGTCACTTCCATGACCTTCTACAAGTCAACCAGCTGTCAGCCAGGGACTTCCTAGGTCTCATGGCTGCCACATTTCTTATGCTGCCTCTTGCCAGGCTGCACATGAGCAAGTTCCAGTGGTAGCTGAAGAATGTCTAGTCACAACACAGCCACTCCGTGGACTTTCAGGTACCATTCCTACCATGCCTGAAAACAGAACAGAGATGGTGGATCCAGCAGGTACAACTATACCCAGGCCTACCTCTGCAAGCCCCCACACCAATACAGTCCTTGCACACAGATGCCTCCGATCTCGGCTGGGTTGAAATTATGAATGGCCTCAAAGTGCAGGCCCTATGGGAGCCCTCCCTCCAGAAAAAGCAAAACAACGTAAGGGAGATGATTGCAGTCCACCTAGCCCTGCAGGCCTTTCTCCCTCTCATGCAACCTGGACCCCTGCAAATCTTCACAGACAACACAACTGTGATGTGGTACATCAACAACCGGGGGGGACCAGGTCTTACCTGCTCTGCAGGCTAGCAATGGCAGGTATGGGAATTAGCCTCTCAGAACAACATATTGCTGCAGGCAGTTAATATTCCATCCCAGGATAACCATCCGGTGGATGCCCTCAGCAGGTCATTCTCTCTACATCACAAATGGATGTTGCACAGAGATGTCTTTGTCCACCAGTGGGGCACACCTCATATAAACCTGTTTGCCTCCCCCAGAGCAGACAATTACAACTTTTCTGTACCAAGAATCCCTCCCCACAAGCTTGGAGAGTGGATGCCTTCATCATCTCTTGGAAGAGACTGTTCCTTTATGTCTTTCCTCCCTTCCCACTTACTCAGAAATTCTTCCAAAAAATTAGGAGGGACAAGCCAAAAATCTTGCTGGTGACTCCCTATTGGCCAAGGCAGCATTGGTTCCCCCTTCTTCAATCTCTTGCCAAGGGCAATCACCACAAGTTGCCTCACAAGGTGGACCTGCTCACACAACAGAAGGGATCTCTGATTCGCCCACACCTAGAGATTTTCTGCTTGACCATCTGGGTGATAAACATTTGATCCCCTTTGGACACTGCTACACTGAGGATGTGCTATAGGCCAGGAAACCCAATACCAGGAGGTCCTATGTTTTCAAATGGGAAAAGGTTCTCCAAATGGTGTCTCCAAAGGCATTGGGACCCCTTCCAAGCAGATGTTCTTCTAGTCCTAGTCTGTGTGTGTGAGCTCATAAAATTAGACCTTTCATGTTCTTCAGTCAAGGTCCACTTATTCACCATTTCTGCCAGCTTACCTATGGACCCACTTCATTTCCAGATTGGATGTCAGACTGTTCTTAAAAGGTGTTCTTCACATTAGGCCACAAAAGAAACCTATCCCTCCTCCTTGGGACAAAAACTATTTGCTAGAAAAACTAAGTATTGCTCCCTTTGAGCCAGCTGACTCTGTTTCTCTACAAATGTGCACATGGAAAACTCCTTCTGGTAGCCGTTACCTCACCCAGAAGGGTTTCAGAATTACAAGCATTAATGGCATCCCAACCCTACACTATCTTCCACAAAATAGAGGTGACCCTGCGCACAGCAGTTCTTTCTTTATGCTCAAAGTGGTCAATGAGCTGTCACTCAATCAGTCTATTTACTTACCCACCTTCTTTCCTTTACCTAAGAATGACAGTGGGAGAATACTTCACTCCCTTGATGTTCTCAGGCAACTAAGGTTCTAACTGGAGAAAACCAAAAATATCAAAGTATAATTAGCTTTTTGTGTCCTTCCACCCCAGGGCCCTGGGCAAGGTGGTGTCCAAACAGACTATTTCCTGCTGGATAAGGAAAACTATCATCTTCTGCTACTCCTATCATGGGAAACAATTACCACTGAGGTCAGGGCACACACTACAAGAGCTGTGGCCTTCCACAAGGGTCTTGACACAACTACCATTCTTGAGGCAGCCACATGATCCTCTGTGTATATCTTCACCAGACATTGCAAATTGGACCATATATCCAGAGCCAGGGCAGGATTTGCAAGGGCAATCCTGCAGGGATTCCAGAAATCTGCAACTTCTTCCGCCACCCTTCCTCCTCCTCCTTGAGCTGTGGTACTCTCCCATAGTCAGAATACTGCAACGTGGGAATAGAAGGACATAGAATAGTTGTGTAAAATCTTGCCATAACCCCACAGATGCCCTTCTCTTCCATGTTGCAGTATTCCTTCCCTCCTGTCCCCCTTCATTGTATTTAACCTGTCTGGAGGACATCATTTGACACCACTTAGACTACTGTCTGACTGGGCAGTCAATTCTGAGGTCTGTGCATGCAGATGTCACATTTAAGGCCCTTGGTTTATGGCCCTGTGTGTGACGTCCCACGCACTAGTAGCAACGAGGCTTAAGCTTTTGCATAGGAGCTGATGTTCGGGTCACCTGAGGCAGAGGATCCCACAGTCAGAATACTGCAACTTGGAAGAGAAGGACATCTATGGATATGGTAAGATTTTGCACAACTGTTTTTTCCTACTTTTGAACCAGCTGCTAATTCTTTAACATATTTGACCTAGAAAACTGCTTTCTGAGTGGCTCTAACCTCAACTAAGAGTTTGAGTTACAGAACCTTTTTTGCATTTCTCCTTATTTGGTTTAAGGATAGAGTAAGTCTTCAATCCAATCCATTTTTCATGTGTAAATTTGTTTCTGAAGTAACTTTTACCTAGTCTGTTCAGCTTCAGTCTTCCTCCCAAATCCCCAGACAGGAGAAATAATTTGTCATTCTTAGATGCTCATAGACGGCTTAAATTTTACTTTGAAAAAATGGAAGATATGAGAAAATCTGATCAATTGCTTGTTTACTTTGCAGGTAAGAAAATGGGCTTGCTAGTGTTTAAACAATCTATTTCAAAATTAAGTTGCACTATCAGTCTCTAATGCTGTTTAAGTTATGGGAAACAATTACTGGAACATCTTCAATCCCATTCTACTCAGAGTAGTAGCTGTTTCAAGGGTATTGTGTAGGGTGCGGGATTTAAAAATGATGCTTGAAGCAGCCAGTTGTTCCTCAGTCCACACCTTTACTAAGTATTACAAACTGGGTGCTTAATCTAGAGCAAGTAGATTTGGTAAGGCTGTTGTTCACAACATCCTGAACTCAGAGGTAGTTCCCCCCCTTCCTTCACCCAATCTTAAGCTTTGAGAGTCTTCACAGATATAAGGAATACTGCAACAGTGATCGAATAAAGCGAGTAGTACAGTTTTGTAAGTAACTGACCTTAAAGGTAGATGCTCACCTAGATCATTTTTGCAGTAAAAATCCTTTCTCTCCATCCCCCTAGTACTGTCCCCATTTCTTGTTCGACATGGTTGGGGTGGGGTATTCCCCAGTTATTTTTCCTTCACTCACTCTGACTCCCTTTGTAAGGGCTCTCTCACATTTTTTCAGGAAGTTGCTATTATACTTTGAATGAGCACAAGAAAGCTCTGAAGTTGGCATGATTGTATGGCCCTCTTATACCAACATGCTGGCACATGCCTAGGGTAGACGTACATCTCAGGAGGAACAATCCTATGCTTTGACATGCTGGTCAGACAGATGGGGCTTTTGCAGTAAAAGTACCAGAAGTAAGGAATACTGCATCAGTGATCTATTCAAATGTCTACCGTTATGGTAAGCTACCTACAAAATGTTAACTTTCCGTAAAACTCAAAAGTTACATGTTCTCTGTCTGTGATCCTGGCCATCATTATTTCCAAAACAGAGGAGGTAAAATTCAGAACAAGCTGTATATTATTATTTTTATTTATTACTGATTGATGATTGGATAAGTGATCTTGGATAAGTGATCTTGTCATTTGACCCTTTTCAGCCACGACACAGGCTCATAGAGCAGACACACAGGTGCCTTTCCACAAGTATATCTTTACAAATACAAAACGCAGTATATTAGGTATAAAAAGAAGAATTTAGTACAGCGAATATACAGAAATTTTATCTAGTTCATGTATAGTAGATTCAGAAAATTGTGAAAGTAGACTTAGATAAGATATACAGTATTGTAAGATCGATGGAGAGAACCATGTGTACAATATTACATAAGCAAAGGTTGACAGTAGGAATCTGAACTTGTGAAGTATGAAATTAGTTTCCCGCTCCTTGATTTTGGCAGTTAGGTTATTCCAGGTTGCAGGTCCCAATTTGGGAAAAACTAAGAAAGTTATTGTTAATCATTTCCTGAAACCCTGTATTATCTATTAGCTAAATGCTGTATTATCTGTTAGCTTTCAAGTCCATTCACTATTTAAGCAGCACGGTAGCATTTTGTTTTCTTTTATGTGCAAAGTTCACTGATTGAAAATTTCTTTCTTTGAATAAACTAAGGTAATAATTTTTGGAGACAAGGTACGTTGTTTCTCTCATTCTCTAAAGTTGTTCCCATAATTTTTTGTCTGATGCACCGTCAAGCTGAGGAGTCTCTACAAGTCCTCTTATTTTTATAATCCTCTAACATATCAATGAAAGCAGATATTCTTTTTTAAGTACTGGTGAATGATAGTGGCTAGAAACCTTTTGTCTACATGGAAGGTACTTATGGATTAAAGTTGCAGACTTAGTTTGACTAAGTTAAAAAGAAAAAAAAAAAGGTTTAACAAAGTTCATAGCAGGGTATTGTTTTTGAATTCCTGAACTGATGCACATAAGCAAAACAATGTAATTGCTTCAGAAAATGGGGAAAGAGTACCGGTAAAGGGACCAAGAGAGGCAAATAACTACACACTACTCCAATACTACCTAAACGACAGAATCATCCAATTTTGTAACAACTTCCTTCTCTGAGCAGAGTATATTAAATGTTGGCGCTCCCGAGATACTCCGTATTAGGCCCACCTCTTTTTTCCTTCTTTATCAATTATCTCCCCAGTGACCTACCCACACTCAGTGTTGTGATGTATGCAGATATCCTTCTTCTCACTGAATTTAGCAATAGTCACACTGAACTTCAAACAAAAATGTAAAATAACTTAATTGAGTTCAACAGTCTTCTTCTAGTAATCTCCCTCTGGAAAACCCATTTGACACCCTTTTCTACAACACAAAATTAGCTACTCTCCCACCATTCCTTGTCAAACAGTCTCAGAACAGTACCTTTCTTAACATCATTAAGTAGAAGTACTCTAGTCTCATGCTTGCTCTCTCACTAACCTTTACTTTAGAACATAAAATTATCAATAAAATTCAATTGCAGATAAAACTGTGCTTCAGGTTAACTTGCCTTCTTTCTCCTATTGCCTGTGCTGCTATATCAAGACCTATTTCACTTCCCAAGCTTGAATACAGACTGCTCCTACTGGTCCCTCACTCATCGCATAAAGGTTAGTGGCTACAAATAGCAGAGAACAAAATGTTTAGATTTATACTATTGGCATACACCAATGTACATCACTGCAAATTACAATATATCAGTATATCAGTCCCTAATAGAGCTGCTTTCCTGTTAAGTACTCGACGGGTCTAGAGTTTACATTTTAAGGTAAAACTTCCCTTGACGGATCAAAAAGACAAAATGACAACCTTTATTTGTTTACCTATGCATCAAAGCTGCAATTGGTGAAAAGCCTTCTCCAGAATATGTTCAGGCATTTGGTATCACCTGCGAATGACATTAAAAATCTCTAAATATTAATGCTTTTCAAAGATGGTCTAAAAGAACGTCCTACCAATGAATACCTGCTGCCCTTGATTTCATGACGATGGTTGATTGAGTGTAATCTAGCAAATGCTTTGGCTATAACAGAGTTATATACATTTCCTTGAAATGTGATTTTAAATTGTGCCTCTGGACAATTGTTTTGGATGCCAACTGTTTTCATTTACCAGTGCATAGTTCTACTATATATGTGTTAATCAAACCTTCTGTATATGTTTTTTGATTCCTTTAGAAAAGGCTTCTTGTAGTATGTCTCCTTGTTTGGCAATTATTGGTCACATTATATGCCTTGTACTCTTTGCTTGTATTTGGTCTATGAGCTTATGTCATGGGTGAAAATGCTTGGTAGAGACTAAACTGCTTACCTGGTAAACAAATAGTAATGCATAAATAATAAATATCCAATTACACAAGCTTTTTGAAATGAAAGCAATATATATGTCACACATTACAGCTCTGCCTATTTTTTTAAGAACTTTACTGAATTATCACTTGAGACATAGGCACTCATTTATATAAAAGAAAAGCAACCATATGAACATATTTTGTATAATGGTCATCACTCCAACATTACATAAATTGCTCAGTTTTTTGCCTCCCCTTAAATCACACTCCTCCTCAAAAACAATTATTCTTCATGTATTCTTCCCACAATTTCCATGCTTTTCTATGTAATTTTCTCCTACCCTTTTCTAAAGATCACACTTCCAGTTATTTTATCTTTATTACAATATTCAATACTTCAAACGCAGAGACTTTGATTTCCATTTTCTAGTAATTGCATTTTTTGGCAGCCACCGGAATTGAACTTTACAAGGCCTCAATATGCCTAGGCAATTCAGATTGTGTACCCCAACTCAAAAAAATATATATATAATTTCCTTAGTTACACACATTTTCTCACCCAATATTTCTGACAGAATACTCTGTAGGTAATTTTTGAAGACTGCCAAATCATTATACTCTAAAACATATGTCCCCATTTACCTATTTCTTCCCATCACACCTTCAACATTTACCATCTACCTGAGGAAAGATTTTTGCGAGTCTGAGTGGGGTATAAAGATACCTATGCAAACACTTTTAAACAAAAATCCTCAATCTTCTAGACTTTGCATACCAGTATGAGCCATACATATGTCCTCCCATTGTTTCCTTGTCAGCTGGTCATCCAATCTTTTCTAACCTCCTCTGATTGATTCCTGTAGTTATTGTGCAGTATTTTATGTACCCAGCTAATTATTCTTTAACAGCAGCTAACAAATCTACCAGAGCAGGACTTTCATTAGTATTCCCCTGTCTCTTTATCTTTGTCTGTACGCTGATGTCAGTCCCAGTGAAGACCGTCTCTAGCCTGCAGTCCAATTGTCTTCTTGGCCTCTTCTCATTTTATTGCCATTCCTTCCCTTCTTGTTTGCTACCAATACATTGGCTCCTTTGCCAGATTTCTCCAGTAAATTTCAGTCCCCTCTTGCCTATTCTGTGTAACCCTTATTGCAGTCATCCCTATCAGCACAATTCTTGTGATGGCTTAGTTCTTAGAATACTGTCTGCTACTTCAAGAATATAATATTATGCATGGCTGTTGTTATTACCCTTAAGGAGCTGCATTCAAAATCCCACTCTCTCCTTATTTCTTAAATTCTTCCTTGCTTCATCATCATCTCTTTCCACTTTGAATTATAGCTTTCTGCTTGTGTTATGTACATGAGCCTTTACTGTTTAGCTCTAAAATATCTGTTCAAATTTGGTAATCCTAAACTACCTTGTTGTGTTGGATGGATCAACTTATCCCACTTGACCCTTGCTGTCTTCCCTTCCCAGATAAATTCATTCAACTCATTATTAATAATTGTCTACAACTTCTGTGATTGATAAAAGTATGCCTGACCCCATATATAAAATTAAGGGGACTAAAAACATTACCATTACTTGAATCTTGCTATCCATATCGATATCCAGAAATAACCGCTACAATTTTTTTCGTTTTTGAAATATCTTCTGTTTAGTCTGTTCACACATATCCTTAGCTGACATAACAGAATCCTTTTTAATCCGTACTCCTACATATTTCATTTTATCGTGTTCCCATAAATATGGGTATTGCTGGACCAATTCATCTGTGGGTACAGGTCTATTTCCGAAGACTGAAAAACCAAAATACTAAATCCCGAAAGACTGATAATTCTTAATACTGAAAACATTTGTAATGTAGAGGGCAAGCCCCCCTGCACCACCCACACCCCCTGCTAACTATGTATACCAACTACAAGATCGCACAACAGTGGAGAAGGGGCAAATTCCATCATTCAGTATTTTGAAATTTCAGTCTTTTGGGATTCAGTCTTTTGGCTTTTCAGTCTTCTGAAGTAGACCCATGAGTACATAGTTTGCAGCTATAGCCTTTGTTTTATCTTCATTGGTTTTATCTCCTGAAAAGACTTGAAACTGTCTCAAAATATTCCACAATACTGACATGTCCATTTCTGGTTTTATCAGGTACAAAATAATATTGTCTGCAAATAAAGCCAACCTTTCTTGATTACCATACCAGTAATATCCTTGAATTTTTGATTCCCTTATTTTCTTTGCCAATGGCTCTAAATATAAAGCAAATAAAGGGGAAAGGAGCATCCCTGCCTGGTTCCTCTGTTTAGACACAACTTCTCAGAGATGAACCCTCACACTTTAATTTTTGCCATCAATCCCTCATATATCTTCTTAATTAACTTTATTATTGTGTTAGGGAATGCAAATGCTTCCATTGCCCTACTCATAAAATCCAAGTTACACTGTCAGATGCTTTCTTTGCATCAAGACCCACCAACAACAATATTTTCTTAAAATCTTCTTCCCTCTATATAATCATTCTTCTTTTAATGTTGTGAAATGTTTGCCTGTCCTCCACAAAACCACATTGATCAAAATCTGTCAATTTTGCCAACATCTTTGCCATTCCTTTAGCTATTACAGACACAGTCACTTTAGAATTCTGGCTTAAAATTGAAATAGGCCTATATGAAGCTGGATCTGATGGGTCTTTACCATCTTTTGGCATTACAGCCACCACAGCTTTCTTCCAGGGCATTGGTGCTTCCCCTCTTGTTAAACAGAAACTTCAAAATCTTTATCCTTTTCTTCCCTGCTAGCTTCCAGACTTCCACAGGAATACTATCTATTCCTGGAGATATTCCTGCAGATTGATTGTACATCACCATTTGTATCTAATGGTCTCCTATCATAACTGTTAATCGTTGAGCCTCACCTACCTCTAATCTTAACATACTTAAGTCTTCCATAAATAATTCCATTTGTGCTTGTCACAAAAGGAAATATTGCTAGCCCAGCTTGCTGGAATTTTGTAAATAATTATTATATGTCATTTGTAAATAGTAATCTGATTTATATACAAGTATGACAGAAGGAGACGCTGCCAGCCCAGGTATCTGGAATTTTGTAAATAATTATATGTCATTTGTGAATGTCAACATGATTCATATGTCTGTGTTACAAATGTATTAGAACTGTATGTTATGTGTATATCAAACTGCTGGTAAAATACAGTAAAGCACTGAACTTAAAGATGAATCCACAGTGTACCCTACTGGAAAAGAACAGAAATGTGTATACACACCATTGTAATTGTGTAAATATGTACACACAGTGCAAACTGGAACATAGAAGGTTAACTTGCAAAACTTTAGAAAAATATGGTTGAAATTAAATTGTTTTATAACTGCGCCATAAAAGTTAGTTTCAATGCAGGAAGGAGACAGGATGTCTAAAACTAGGGAGCATTCTGCAATGTATTGTAAGTCTTTTATTGTTTTATGTCTTCCAGCAGTTGCAAACATCTGAATGCTATGTATTTTCACAGGGAGGTGCTAAATGCCAGCAGTTTCTAGCAATGGTTGTTGAGCCTGGAACTGAAGTCAGGTGACAAAAAGTGATGTCATGCTGCAAGTATCCCAGCAGTAATATCTGATATTAATTTAAGAACTCTCTGCGGGAGTGACTAGACATTTTGTATTTTGTCTTTGACCTGGCAGCATTCACTGGAAACATCCACTTACCACATCGGTCTTGCCTTATTGTAAGTAAGTTAACTAGGGTACAGCAATTTCTTTTAGATTCAGTAAGGAATATAATAAATATTAGTTTAGATATTGTCTGTATTTATTTGAGACTGTCCTGCAATTGTTTTAAATATTTCCTATGATTTTGAACTCTGAAGTTACTGTGATGATTTAGTGAGTATTTTCTTGTTCTTTTATTATGTATTAAATATATTTAAACCTATCTTGGTGGCTAATGTTTCTTGGACATATGTAAGCTCTGAGAGTACTTGCATATTTATTTGATGACATTGTGCAGGCCACACCTAATAGCCTTGCTGTTGGTTAAACTACCATTTGGATTAATAGTAACATTACACAGTAAGATTGGACACCCTTTGTTAAGGGCCTTAAAGTAGCTGATAAATGGGTTCTTGTCGCAGTGATAACTACCTTAAAGTCTGGGCAAAAGGGGGCATAGTTAATAAACCTGTGCCAGCCTTTCCCAAATGTGTTTATGTGTAAAATAAATCAAGAATGTGTGTGTCAGCTACTTGGGCAGGGACACAAAGCACTGGTTAGGCAGAGAGAGTGTTGGAGGACTTGGCTAAGGACTCAACTCTATAGCGGTGCCAGTTGGTAGTCTTACTGGGGATCTGGAGAAAGAGGGATAAACCAGCCCCAGACTGACTGTGGTCTCTGTCCTCTCCTTTCTGTTACCCAAGTCCTTGTACTAAAGGTTTTTGTGCTCTGGAGTTATTATCAGAAAAAATATGCTTAACTGCAGTCTTTCTAAACTCATCCATATTATCCAGATACTCCCTTATTTTCTCTGTCACTCTCTAGTTGTGCCTTTTCTTGTTCTATGAGATTCTCCATAATCTGCAATACTTTGTTTGTCAGCCCTTCTGAATAATTCCTGTTGCTTCTTAACCATATCTATTTTTCTTTTATTTCTGCCCTGTTTTTAATTTCCATTTTCATTGTACTTGCTATCTATAACTGATGAAGAAATTTCTATCTCCTCTAATAACTTTTGAATAATTTTCCACTCATTCCTGAAATTCTTCTTTTTAACAAGTAGGTGGGGAAGCACAGGTGTCACATTTTTACTTAATTACCCTGCATTTTTATCTTAGTTGCTATTGGCTAATGATATGAAATAGTTATTGGATGTGTGTTGAAGCTTTCAATTAAATTGGACGGCACAGCGGAGGTGGTGCTGCGGTAGCGTTGTCGCCTCACAGTAAGACGTCATCCTGTTCGATTCTCAGCTAGAGCGTCTTCTGTGTGGAGACGTGTGTAAATTGGCGTACCTTCATTGAAGGTTGTGCGTCAGGGCCGGCAACTCGGCATGTAAAAATCTACTGCCGATCATTAGCGGATCGGAGTTCCACTGTGGCGACCCCTAACTGGGAAAAGCCAAAAGACACATCAACAAGTGGTGCAGCGGTAGCATTGTCGCCTCACAGCAAAAGGTTCTCTGGTTCGATTCTCGCCTGGAGTGCCTTCTGTGTGGAGTCTGCATGGTCCTCCCTTTTGTATGCGTTTCCCCCGAGTGCTCCAGTTTCCTCCCACGTTCAAAGACATGTATGTGGAGCATTTCTCCCCAAGCCGCTGCTGAAAATTGGCTTCGTTCCAAGTCGGACTTTCCCAGTTAATAAATGTTAAATAAGTAATAAAAAATAAATAAACGCTCATGTTCCTGTGAAGTACAGCCCAGTCATTGTACACTGGGGAATAACATGTAAATTTTCTCCGAGTTCCTGCTACTGAATTCAAGTTTTTCATACCAAGTATTTTAATGTCTTCAAAAATCTACCCTCTTTTGTTATGTTTTCCCTTCTAAGACCCCAGATATATCCTCACTGTTGTAAATCAAGTTCCAGCCTCTGCTGAAAAGCTGATTATTTCTCCCAAAACTTTCTTAAGCTGTATAATAGCAGTTGTAGGTGAAATATAAATACATTCCAGCATAATTCTCCTCCTTTGCCAATAGCCCCTTATTACCACAAATCTGCCATTATTATCTTTTTGTCCCTCTTATGTCAGTATTGAAGCTCCTGCAACAATTAGTATAAGTACTCTCCTTTTCCTTTGTCCATGATATTCTGCCGAATATACATCTTGAAATCCTTTCTTTAGCAGATTCACTTGCTCACTTCTTTCGAAACGTGTCTCCCATAGTATTGTATTTGCCTTCTGCATTTATTAATATAATTAAGATTAATATAAAGGACTTTCCTGGTAAACAAATGCTAAATAAAATAAATAAAAATGCAATACTCTTAATGTTTTGTCTATATCTGTGAGGCCATTCATGTTCCAATATAACATGTATAGTGTTGTCACTATTATAAGAAGTTACTGTATATATATATATATATATATATATATATATATATATCTGTGTGTGTGTATGTGTATATATTTATATGACAGTTTTTTTAAATGTCTTGGCAGGTTGATCTTGTATACAGTTATTTCTTGTCATCTCCATTTAAACCCATGTCACATTTTATAAGACTTTTTGTTTTAATGACAACCCTCAAAAAAATGCACCTCCAGAACACCTGCATAACCTATTAACTTAAAACAAAACTTGCACATCTTCAAATAATGAAGTTTAACTCTATAATGAAGTTTAACTCTCTTGTTAAGAATAATTGACCCAAATCCACAGATGTGTCTCTTATTCTTAACTTTTATAATATTACACTGAATAAGTCTTAAGAATCAGAACTTCTTCAGTAAAAGGCAAAAACATTACAGTTCTTAATCTGAGTCATGCTGTGGAAGAGAAAGGCTAAGGAACAAGAGACTTGTTGGTCCCGTCTGTTGTAATAAATAGGTGTTGTGGAAGATTTAATGCCTTTGGGGATCCATGTAGTGTAAACGTAAAAATCTTTTCCCCCTCCAGCATCACAAGTGTTCTGCATTTGTTTTCCTGGTCCTATAGTCTTTCAAAGATGTTTTGATTCTACTGGATAAGAAGTATTGCCTGCATTTATGCCTTATGTAACAGAGTTCACATCAAAGAGGGCAGTTTCTTGGTTTATTTCACAAATGAATGGATGTTTCTGTGGACTGTATACCTTGACGGTCACAATCAAATTCGTTATGGCTGTCCTCACTGACTTAAAACTGCTTATTTTGATAGTGGGGCCTACGGCCATTTTTTTATAGGGAGTATACAATGTTGTACATTGTAGAAGTCCTTTCAGATTCTGAAAAGGCAGTAAAATGTTTTGTTTTCCATATTGTAAGAATGAAACTTAATTGATTAAAGATAATAAAACCAAACCCCAATCCTGAAAACTATGAAGACTAAACTCAAAATTCTAAGATATACATGAAAGTGAGTAAAAAACATGAGCTTACCACATCAAATGGAAAATGTTTTTCTAGTAAAACTAATTTCTCCTTGTCTCTGGGTTCTGCATTATTGGATTTAAAATATTTATTTGGGGTTATGGGGGCACAGATTGATTGTTATACTGTAAACACATTGTGTGTTTCATTTCATTTGTTTAGGCTCCTCTTTTGTATTTGCTTTCATAGGCACAATCAGTATTTTAGTATTTTCAGTTTCAGCCTTTTGTAGCCTTCAGGATGTTAGTTTCACTCTCTTATCTTCAGCCATTTAAGATTCTGCCTCATAGCAGGGAATCTTCCTTTGAGCTGATAGTCAACCAACCATTTCTATAATTTTCCACTCAAAATGTGTTACTCTTTCAGACAGAGCCATAGCTGGCTCATCAGGTGCCTGCTGCTGCTCCCCAATTTAGCACCCTTCCACACTAAGTTAAGGAGCAAAAAAAAAAAAATTCCCTTCTCGAGGAGTCCCCTGTCATTTATGTCACATTCCTACATTATCTCGGTGTATGGAGAGAAAAAGAATAATGAAATAAAAAGCCGGATCTGGGTGCTCATATTGGCAACAACTCCTAACCCCTTGCAACCAGGGCAGTTGCTCCCTTTGTCCCCACCCAAAGCTATGCTACTGCTTTCATAAGTCCCTAAATGAAGCTATTATTTTTTGGCCATCTTTTATAGACATCTTCAGAATAAGGCATTTTAGTACTTGAAATCATGTTGGAAGTTCATTTAGTATATACGGGGTGTTTAGATTGCTGTCATCTAACCGTAGGATACTTGTTTTATCTAAGTTGAAGTTAAACATTTAACCCTTGCATGGTAAATTTTTTCCAGTAATTAATATTGCTTGTAGGTGGATTATAGAGCATTAAAGTTTGAACTGTGCTTACAGACTTCAGCATATATACTTAGCCAGTATCTCCTTATTTCAGGAAAGCTGGACACACACTAATTAAAAATTAGAGTGGCTTTCAGTTTAATTTCTTTTGGGTTTCTAATACCATGATGAGAATGGAACCCATTCCTAAGTCAAATTATGATTGAAGTTCATGAAACTAGTTTTGTTTTAATCTTTGATGTTAGCCAAAAGTGCTGTTCGCAGTACCCGCAATATGCATTTCATATGGAGTTACATGTATCGGATGCATATCTAAATATGACTATAAATGCTTTTTCTTAGACCTATTGCTACTACTACTGTTGGGACTGTATGTGTATCCCTCTTCCACACTGCCCTCATTTCTGCCTGCAAATCCTGTTTTTGTATGACTTTGAATGTCTCTGTACATGTCACAATAATTACTGCATGTAGCAATTTCAGTCATCAATGTAATTTCTGACTTCTTTTCGTGGCCTGCTATATCTGGTTTTCTCACATCTGTTGTTTGAACTGTTGGTAATGGGTAATCCCATGTGATATAAATGTCATCATTCTCTATAATGTTTTGTGGTTCATGTTTCCAATGCTTTTCAGCTACTCCAATATTATAATGTTTGCACAACCCCCAATGCAGTAGTCTTGCCACAGTACTATGCCTTTTAGTATACAGGCCCTCTGCAATTAGTGTATCACACCAAGCAACAAGAGCTGTGACTGTTTCCAGTTCTGTTTTACAAAATTTGCATTTGTCTGTTTCTCCCACATGTTCAATGGACTTTGTAAACCAACATGTACATAGTCTACTATCCTGGGCCACCAATCTTAACTTCACATCTTTTGGTTTAAATTCAACTCTGCTTAACCATTCCTTTGTCAGATCATGATCAACATGAGGTTGTTCCAGAGGTTTTCTGTACTTGCCTTTTCCATATTTCTTGCCTTCTCATCTTATTCTTCTCCGTATAGTCTTTTCTTTTTTGGCACATTTTTGTCTATTTCTGGTTTGATGCTGTTATATTTTCCCAATTGACACTGTTATGCTTCTGCAGTAAGCAGGGAAGTCAGTGTAGACTTGCTCTCATCATGCTTTAAAATTTTCACTATGTGATATCAGCAAATATGTATGCAGTCCTACTTTTGCAGATCGATGTTTGTAATCAATTTTCAGGGAGGCCCATATCTCCTTTGAAATGAAAAATATATATAATCTTGGTATACACTGATTTTTTTATATTATTTGATAAGCATGAAGCATTTTTCTTGTTTTTCTGCCCAACTGATCCAGTACCTTTTGGTGCCAGTCAGTCACCCCAAAACTGTAATATAGAACAGGAAGAGCAAATTGTTTTATAGCCTGGATGTCAGGACTGTTTACAGTATTAATTTTAGTCTTCTAAAATATTTCTTGCTGAATTTTGTTCACATTTGTTTACATTTTATTGTCAAGCCTTCATCAGTTCCCAAATATTTGTACACCCTCTCCTGCTCAAGTTCCTAGTGTCACATTCCTGTCCCAGACTGTTTTTTTCTTGGTGCTGCAGCTTTCATTATTTAAATATTGCTTTTGAACACTTATCAAGACCAAATGACATTCATTTATCATGTGATAAAGTTTTGACCACTTGCAGTTGTGCTTTCAGCTCCTCATCTGATGAACTATACAGTTTTAATTCATCCAGAAAAAGATAAGAACTTTTCATACTTTGTTGTTTTCTGGGAGCCAGAATTGTAACCATGACCCAATCTGTTCAGTAGACAGCTTAATGGGTTAAGGGCAAGACAAAAGAGCAGTGGTGACAGAGTCACCCTGGAACCCCCCCCCCCCTTGAATTTTTATCCCTGGGATAATAATTTGTCCTTTATCATGGATTAGCTACAAAGTGATTTGCCACTGTTTCATGGTCACTGTAATGCAATTATTCAATGTATGTTGTCCATAGTTCATCTACACCTACTCCTTTATCCATGAATGTGGGATGCAGGTCAATTAAATTTTTTTTTTTGTAATCTATCCATACCATACTTGGATTTTTCCCCTTTTTACAGTTCTCTATTATGACTTTATTTAAAAACAAATGATCCTTTGTTCCATATGACTTTCTTTTGTTAACCCTTTTCATGTCCTTCCATTCACTGTTGCAGTATTCTTAACATCTGGGATCCCCTGCCTAGGGCAGCCCGACATCCAGCCAGTACACAAAATCCTTAACTTTCTTTAAGGTGTGCTGTATATCACATGTATACTTTACGCATAGTGTACTGCATAAAGGTGACGTCCAAATATACCATCCTCAGAACTTCTTTGCTGACAGTTCCAACACCATCTCAAAATCATCAGTCTGAATGCCTATGTCCTGTTGCTAGTTTCCGAGCTGTTGCAGATAAGTGCCCCATTGGGGTTTCAGTTTTTCATGTATTCTGATTGCTTCCAGGGTTTTATGTTATCCAAGAAGGGTATATGCCAGTGTGGGAGACAGATTCACCATAAAGACCAGCATGAACAGTGTTTATTTTGCCTAGGCACCTCTCAAGACCATAAGTTCTGTTTTATCTGTCAGAGTTTTGTTCCAAAATCTCTGCACAGTAAGCTTTCTTCCATAGCATTGTATCTGGAGAATCAGTGACTTAAGCTCACTAAGGATACTATGGAAGGAACATCCCACCATGAGGGTCAGCTGTCAGGGAAGAAGAAGGTTAAGAAACCTAGACCAGAATCTTCTCCTGTCCAGCATCTGCCAGACGTCTCTCCCAAGGTGAGTGAGAACCCGTAGGTTCACTTGGCTTTGTTGTTGGATTCCTTTGCCATGACCAGGTTGGAGGCCGATGGGAATCCGGCTTTCAGCACATCTGATGAGACTTTGCAGATATCCGTTTCAGATAATCAGGGGGAACCATAATTGATTATTTCTGAGGGGCCTAGGGGGTGTTCTTCAGATGTTAGTTTGGGAAGAAGTCCTTACTACTGTTGTTGAATGCTGTCCTGGGTCAGAGCCTTCTAAGTTTTATAGAGCAGACATCCCATTAAAGAAAAAATAAATAAATAAGCAAACATGTTTCTCCTACCCCTAGGGATCCACAGAGTGATTGGTAGGCCTTCACTCAGCATTGGTTTAATGCTTTGATGGCATTGAAATCTCCTTGGGGGGTTTCTGTTCCAGCTCCCCCTTGGTTTTCTATTCCTCTTAAAAGACCAAGGGAATAGGATTTCTCTGAGGAGGAGTTTGTTTCTGATGAAGAATCTCTTGCTTACTCTTCCCAAATTCCTTCTCCATTGGACTATGTGTCTGAGGAAGAGTAATCTACCAGTCTTCATACTCCATTTGAAGAGATTTCTTTTGGGGACACAATCTCCAGGATGAAGGAATTTTTTGAATGAGATTGTGCTCAGATCTCTGAGATCCACAAGAGGTACTATGAATTACTGCAGATGGAATCCCTTAAACCTTCTACTTCTCCACCTGTTTTGGCTGCTTTGATGGATACATTTTCCAGTGCCTCTAAAGCCCATTATTCTTTTCTCCTACTCCCAAGAAGCCTGATACATTTTATAGGGTGCCTGAGGACTGTAACTTGTTGTACAAGTGCCCTGCTGCTGACCCCTCAGTGGTGTTTGTAGCCTCTGACAAGCCCTCTCAATTGCTTCCTTCACCCAAGTTACTGCCTTCTGATAGACACCAGAACCATAGATAGGCTAGGTAAGAAGGTTTACACCCCAGCTACCTTGGCTTTTATGGGTATTAATTATCAGACCCATATTTCCAGGTATGTGTTGGCTCTCTTTTCTAAGGCTTGTCAGGTTATTTCTGCTCTCCCAGACTGAGGATAAAATTTCAGCTCTTTCCTTGTTAAGGACTTCTCTACAGGTGGTTCGTCATTCCAACATGTATAGTTATAATGCAGCAGATGCTTCTTCTAGGACTGTTGCTTTTGGGTCAGTGATGAGTAGGTATTCTTGGCTTCAGCTTCAACCATTGCCTGATGATATCAAGGCTAAGTTGATGGATACCCCTGTTGATAATAAACACTTGTTTGAGGAAGCTGCTGTTTATTTTTAAGTCCCTTCAGGCCTTTAGAAGGCCTTACTGGAACTCAAACATGTTTGTCTCTCCTGTTTCTAAATTTCAGAGAAACTACCCCAATAAGGCTTCCTTTCCAAATAAACCAGGTGCTGTCTGACTATCCTTCTCTTCCCAGCCATGTTCCTGTTTCCCTTCTCCTCTCTCTCTCTTCCTGTTTGACTTCAAATTACTCAGGATTCATGGGTCCTGTCCATTATTCACCAGCCATATTTCACGGTGTGGAAATCCCATTCCAATTTTATAGGCATTCCTCAGCCTCCTTGGGAGCAACTCCCCTTTTTCCCAGAGGTACTTTGAGACCTTTTGACTCGGAGTACTATTCAAGAGGTGCATGTGTCCCAAAGGGGAGGGCGTTTTATTCGAGGAAGTTTCTAGTATCTAGAAAAGAGTGTAGTTGGAGGCCTATTTTAGACATGTCTTATCTAAACATTTTTAGAAGTTACCCACTTTTCAAATGTCCCATCAGACTCTGTTCCCTCTTTTGCTTCCTCAGGCTTATAGAGTGTTTCTGGATCTCAATGATGCTTACCTCCATGTTCCAATCCATCCCCTTTTCAGGAAATTTTTGCGTTCCTCTTTTGCTTCCTGGAATTTCCAGTTCTCTGCTTTGCCCTTTGGCCTTTCCACTGCCCCAAGGGTATTCACCAAATGCCTCGCTCCTGTGATTCCTTTTTGCAGGCTTCAGGGGATCCAAGTATTTCTTTACTTGGATGACCTGTTGATTCTGTTGCATAATCTACATTTTTGACATCTCTCCTCTTCATAGACTGAGGTTCACAATAAACTTCAAAAATTCTTCTCTGGCTCCTTCTCAGGACAATGTCTTTCTGGGTTGCAAGAATCAGACAGTGCCTATTCTGGCATCTCTGTCTCCCTCCAAGGCCTTAACTCTCATTTCTTCATTTCAAAATCTTCTTCCACTGGCCTCCATTACAGCTAAGGAGTTTCTGAGAGCTCTGGGTTTCATGACATCCACCATCCCTATGCTGACTTGGGCCAGAATCCACATGAGAAAGTTTCAGTGGTTCCTGAAGTCAGTTTGGCTTCAACGTGCCCATTCTCTAGACTTTGTAGTTCCTCTTCTACCTTGTCTCAAGAAGGAACTTCACTGGTGGATCCATCAGTTGTCTGTAAACCCAGGGCTCCCTTTTCATCCCCCTCTTCCCTGTCAGGAACTGTTCAGAGATGCTTCAGGTGTGGAATGGGGTGCAGCTTTTCACTCCCTAAAGGTGCAGGGGGTGTGATCACCACCTCAACTGAAAGAGCACATCATTGTCAAAGAGATGAGAGCCCTTCTGTTGGCTTTTCAGGCTTTTCATCCTCTTTTCTCCCCAAGACCTGTCAAGGTATTCACAGACAATACCACAGTGATGTGGTGTATAAGCAAACGTGGGGAGCAAGATCTCATCTTATTTGCCAGTTGGTACTCATGGTAAGGAATCTTGCTGTCCAGTATCAAATGACTTTTCAGGCAGTTTACATTCTCTCAGGTTAAAACATTGTGGCAGATACTCTGAGCAGGTTCTTAACTCAATCCCATGAATGGGTGCTTCACATGGATGTGTTTCGGGACATTGTCCACCAGTGGGGCACTCCTCAAGTACACCTATTTGTCCCACCTCTGAGCAGGCATCTTCCTCTGCTTTATGGTAAAGTCCCAGATCCTCAGGAGTGGAAGGTGGACATCCTCTCTTTTTCTTGGAAGGGGATGTTTCTCTATGCATTCCCTCCCCTTCCCCTCATTACAAAAGTCCTGTTCGAAATTAAGCAGTATGTTCCCAAAGTCTTGTTGGTGACTCCCTTTTAGCCAAGACAGTATTTTTCCCTCTTCTTCTGCATTTAGCCGAGGGCAATCATCACAAGCTACCTCACAGGGTAGGCCTACTCAGACAAAACAAGGGATCTCTTATCTATCCCCACCTGTCCACTCTTCAACTGATGCTGTGGGTGATAGGATTTTGATTCCACATAGACACCTTTTTTCTGAGGACATGTGTAGGGTCCTGCAGGAGGCCAGGAAACCCAATAGTAGGTGTCTCTGTCATAACCTGGATCCACTTTCTATGGATGTTCCTTTGGTTCTTTCTTATTTGTGTGAGTTGCTCAGTGCTGGTTTGGCCTATTCTTCTGATAAGGCCTAATTATCAGTGATCTCTGCTTTTTCTGCCTTTATCTCCTCCTTTACCTTCTAGATTTTAAGCTAAACAATTCATTAAAGGCACCCTTTATATTAGGCCTCCCAGGAAGCCTGTTCCTCCTCCCTGGGATTTTACTTTTGTTTTGGGAAGTTGACTCTGGCTCCTTTTGAGCTGGCTGCTTCAGGTTTCCTTGCAACATTGATTTTGGAAGACTGTTCTTTTGTTGGCCCTTAGTACTGTCACATTGGTGTCTGAATTTCAAGCCCTTATGGCTTGTCCTCCTTTTCTGGTGTTTCATAAGGACAGAGTTTTGTTGCATACTAATCCTTCTTTTATGCCCAAGATAGTTAATGAGTTGTCATTTAATCAGTTTATTCATTTGCCTACTTTTTCTCTTCTCTGCAATCTGCCAGTGAGAGGGTGCTGCATACTTTGGATGAGTATAGACAACTCAGATTTTATATGGATAAGACTAAGTCTATTAGAACTTCTGATCAGTTCTTTGTTTCCTTTCATCCTAGGGTCCCAAGGATTAGCTGTAGCCAAGAAAACTAGTTCTTGGATTTCTGAAGCTATTTCTTTTTGTTGTTCTTTTCATGATAATAACATTCCTTCTTCTGTAAAGGCTTATTCTACTAGAGTTGTAACTTCTTCTGGTACTTTTTTCAAGGGGTTGGATACTAACTCTATTCTTAAGGCAGCTACCTGGACTTCTGTGCATACTTTTACCAAACACTACAAGTTGGATGGAATCTCCAGACCTAGAGCTAGTTTTGCTAGGGTCATCCTTCATGGTGTCCTAGTGAACTCTGCTGATCCTTCCTCCTCCCAAGTTTCTTCTTGAGTCTGGCACTCTCCCAGATGTTAAGAATACTGCAACAGTGAATGGGAGGACATAGTACAGCTGTGTAAAATCATAACATAACATTAGATGTCCTTCTCTTCACTTTTGCAGTATTCACTCCCTCCCTCCTCTCTCTGGTCCATTTCTCTTCTGGATGTACTGGTTACCTCTTGGTTTTCCTTGAACTGGTGTTCCTACTTGGGGCTATCAGTTTTGAGGATGGTACATCCGGAAATCACCTTTATGCCCCAAGGCTTTTGTGTAGTGGCTGGACGTTGGGCAGCCCTAGACAGGGAATCCCAGAAGTTACGAATACTGCAACAGTGAAGGAAGGAAAGGACATCTACTGTTATGGTAAAATTTTACACAACTGTACTTTCTATTGGCATGATTTGAGTTTTCTTCTAAATCACTATAAACTCTGTCAGCACCAATTCCAGCATATAGTTTATACATGATGGGAAGGTAAGTTATTGGTCTGTAGTTTTTAGGATAGCTTGCAAGTTTACTCTTATGGAAGAGTATAATTTTTCCTCTTGTTAACTGGATTGGTGTCTGTTCGGGATGCAGATGTAAATAGTTCTTACTCAGGGTTAAATCTTAGTGTAAAGAGTTTAATACTTTTAGCCAGAAGTTGGGTACTGCATGTGGGTCTGGGGTTTTCCAGTTAGGAGCTTTTCTTAATTTTGTTTCAGTTTCTCTGGCCGTTGCTTTATCCCATTTCATAATCCTGCATATTTTAACTTTTTATTCTTTCTTTTACTTCTTCTCTCCGTTTAGCATCTTTGCTATGTTCTACAGGTTCTTCATAGATATTTATCCAAAATGTATCTGTTTCTTCTTTTTTTGGTGGTGGTTCTATTCCTTTTACTTTTTTTTCTTAATTCTCTATAAAACTTTTTTTTTTGGTCATCAAGTAATTGCTTATTTTGTACTTTTCCTTTATATTTATCTGCATGTACATTTTAAATTTTTTTGCCTGTGCTGGTTATCTTTAGTTTATTATTGCAATACTGTATGATAGATCATGGTCTGTAGGTTTGTGCTTTGTTTGTCATATTGATCACTGCCGCAATAGCCTTAGCAATATTAGTTGTATCATGTCAAGAATATAACAGACGGCCACCTTCCAAAGCTTCAGGGCATATTCCATGTACCCAAACTGTCAAGCAACTCAAACTGAGCTGAGTAAAAGGCAATTTTGGGTATGAAGCCCTTAACAACTTTACTGTAGTCAGAGAGTATATGACTTTCAAGGATCGATGGTTGGCTTGTGTTTTCCTTTGCTGGGCAGATAATTTCCCTTTGGGGGAAATTCCATTTCCATACTTTTATTAATGTTTTATTACTTTTCTCTTCAAAAATATATTTTAAAGCTAGCAGGGTTGTGTTTTAATGGACTATCTCAAGACTGTAACATATTTTTAAACAAAACACTCTTTTTCTGTCAATTTAAAAATAGTGTAAACTAACTGAAAACATAGTTTATTTGTAGAAATTGTATTTATAAACAATCTCAACAGAATTCAGGTAAACAGAAGTTTAAGAATAAATGGGAGGGAGCTTCCAGAAAGAAGTCTCAAACCTCACTAAACCAATGACAGCCCAACAAGTTTGAATGACTGTTGAAGGGACTTTGTGACCCACTTCTACCCTGGCCACATTTTTCTTCTTCCAGAAAGTCTGCATCTCCATTTTTCTCTTTGGCAACAGATTGTTTCAGTCAAATTAGTTTGAAAATCATTCATCAAGGTTACAGATGGCAGTGGGATGAAATAGTTCCTCCTTTCTAGGGGGTCATTCCTCATCCCCCAGATCAAAATCTTGTTTCCACCTGTTGTTCTTCACATGTTTTCTCAAGGAGTGATAAATCAGTTCCTCCCTCCCTGGTAGTGAAGGGTTTTTAGTGCCAAACAAAAAATGCTTGGAGACCAGTCCATGGGCTTTCTTTCTTAAACCTGTTTGTGATAGTGTCCAAATTCAAAATGATGTCACTTCACAAATTGTTACCTCTTGTTTGTCTTTCAAGTTGTGATGCTTATCAATCACATCCCTATTCAGCCAGACTTCAGCGGTTTCTTAATGTTTTGTGTGTCTGGATCATATTATCAGTTCTGTACCTTACCCTTTGGATTATCCACTGCACCAAAAGTGTTCATAACGTTTCTAGCTCTAGTTATAGCTCATTGCAAGCTTCAGGGTATCATCATTTTTCCATATTTAGATGACTTGCTTATCTTTGCAGAGTGTTTTTCAAAGTGTCAGAACACTCTCTCTCTTGGATGAGTGATCTCTTACACAAGCTGAGATTCCAAGAGAACATTCAAAAGTCTTTCCTTTGCTCCCTCACACAGTATTGTGTTCCTGTGGTATCAAGTAGACACCTCAGTTCAAAGAGCTTTTCTTCCACAAGAAAAACAGGAGATCTTTATTTAAATCTGTTTCTAAGGTCTTCCACTCAGACTTCAGTCACTGTAAGTGAGCATTTCAGGACTTTGGGTCTCATGACATCTGTGATTCTCATGATAACCACTGACAAGACTCCATATGAGAAGGGTACAGCAGTATCTGAAATTTGTTTGGTCCCAGCATCAACACCCTTTCTCTCTTCAAATCCCAGAGCTGGGGTTTGTCAGAAGAGAAATCTTTTGGTGATGACAACAGATATCCTTAAAGCCAGGTTTCCTCTTCTCCCTCCCTGCCCCAAAGCAGTCAGTCATTACAGATGCTTCAGACTTTGCTTAGGGGCCAGTTTCAGGAGGGGTAAAAGTGCAGGGGGTGTGGGACACCAAGGCAGATGCAGTCACATAAATATCAAGGAGATGCTTGCCCTGATCAAGGTGACAATTCTCTGAACCATCTTTGGTCCCCGGGACCTCTTCAGGTGGTTACAGACAATGCCAGTCATGCTATATCAACAAGCAAGGGGAAAAACCTCATTTGCAGACTAGCCATGTTATTATCGAATACTGCTTCACAACACAGTCTCACTCTGCAGGCATCTTAAATTCAGTCAGAGCAAAACTGTGTGGCAGACCACCTTAGCAGGACCAGGGCAGACACTCATGAATGAAAAGTAGATCAGAGGGACTTCCAAAGATTTGATCTATGTGTGGGTAGTTCATCAAGCAGACCTCTTTGCCTCTGCTCTTTACAAACAACTAGCAAAATTCTGTTCCAGGACTCCATACAAGTAGGCCTGGAAGACAGATGCCTTTTTTTTTATTTGGACAGGAATGTTCCTGTATGCCTTTGCACCCTTTCCACTAATATTCAGGGCATTTCTGGAGATTCAGAAGGCATACCCAAAGATCATTGTGGTGACTCCCTTCTGACCTAAGCAACTGTGGTTCTCCTTCCTTTTTGAGATTGCCAGGGGCAATTATGACAAGATCCTCTTAGACAGGATCTACTCACGCAAGAACAGGAGTGTATGATACACCTCAACATCAATCATCTTCAAATGACTGGCTGGATGATAGGGTCTTAATTCCTTTTTTTTATGCACCTGTTTTCTGAGGATATACAGCCAGTACTAATGGAGGCAATGAAGCCTGCTACTACAAAGTCATATATTAACAAATGGAAAAGGTTTTCTAGTTGGTGCCACCAACATAACCAACACCCATTCAGGGCTAGTTGTTCTCTGGTTTTACATTATTTACATAAGTTACTATCTTATGGCCTTTCCTTTTTGCATAAGACACCTCCAAAAACTAGTGGCCCCTTTTTGGGATCTTAGTTTTGTGTTAGAAAAGCTAACACTTGCTCCATTTGAACCAGCGAATCTGGTTGACTTGAGGTTCTTAACATTGAATATAGTTTTACAGATTGCTCTGACTTCTGCAAGAAGGGTATCTGAGTTGCAAGCTGTTATTGTGAGACAATCCTGTTTCATTTTCCGTAGGGACAGGATTTCATTGAGAACTAATCTTTTTTATGCCTAAAGTGGTATCCAAGTTTATTTTAAGCCAAACTATCAATTTCCCTGTTTTGTTTCCTGAACCTAAAAATGAGGGAGAAAGGATACTCCATACATAGGATGTCCACAGACAACTCGGGTAGTATCTTGCAGAACTAAATCTTTCAGATCTTTAGATCAGTTGTTCATTTCTTGTGAAGAACCAAAAAAGAAGCAAACTGTTCATAAAACGACAGCAGCAGGGATCCTTGCGAAACACTGTTTATTCTTTAAGTGCGATAGTTCCAATACACTTTTCGTTGAGACCAAACCCAGCTTCCTCAGAAGATAAAACATTAAAACAAAGAACCATGGGCTGTGTAGCTAATATATCAGTTGTTAACCACACCCATCAAAGTTCCTGATTAATTAATTAGGGAAGGGCTCAGTTTTCCTGATGCACAAGCCCATCTTAAACAAACATTGGTAAAGCAAACATTATTAAAGCAAACATTGTTGAAGCAGTACCCAGAGTAAAAAAGTATATAAAAGTGTATAAAAATGTATGAAGATGTACAATTAGTACAAAATGTGTAAACTTATTAAAAATTATTTAAACACGTCCAACACCTATAAAATTTCACAAAAACCATGGTGTGTTGTTTTATAGTTCTGTTTAGGGGTTGGCAATTGATATTGATAGTGACTGCTGTGCTAACCAGTTTTTTGACACTCAATGTACATGAAAATTTTATGGTTTTCATTTTAAACAGGATTTTATTATTTTCTAGTTGAAACGGGAATTTGTTCTTCATGAACCTTATGGTAACTCTGTGAAATTTTATAGCCCATGGTTCTTTGTTTTAATGTTTTATCTTCTGAGGAAGTTGGGTTTGGTCTCAACGAAAAGTGTATTGGAACTATCGCACTTAAAGAATAAACAGTGTTTCGCAAGGATCCCTGCTGCTGTCATTTTATTCATTTCTTGTGAAGGTAAGAAGAAGAAGAAACACTCCATGTCAAGACAGACTATTTCCAAATGATTGTCGAAGGCTATTACCTTTTGTTATACTCTATAACAAATCCCTTCCAGGTAAGGTCAAGGTCCAGTCTACCAGGGTCTTAGCTTCATCGGTCTATGCATTTTTGCAAGGGGTTTGATTCCAGAAGTTTTCCAGAAGCTGCTACTTGGTCCTCTGTACATACTTTTACAAAGTGCTACAAGCTTGATTCCTTCTGTAGGTCCAAACTTACCATAACAGTAGATGTTCAAATGATCACTGCTTCCTTCCATCCATCCACTTTTTCCTTCCATCCATTTTCTTTTTGGTATGCTTTTTTATTCAACGGTATATACATTTATTTTTTTTTATTGTTCCTAATATTGTCCTTTTAGGTCTCAGCCTCCCTCTCTCTACCATCAGGAAAGCTCTGAAGGGCTTTGCACCCAAACTTGTCTTTTATTCAACTCAGCTCAACCTCCCTGATAGTCTGGGAGTGTGGCAGGTACCCTGAAGCTTTGGAAAGCTATAACCCATATATCTAAGGATAGTGCAGCAGTGATCTTTCGAACATCTACTGTTATTGTAGGTTAAACTTACACAACTGTACTCTCCCAACCTACCAAGTGGAATATACTTCTCTAGCAATCACTGTCATTAGGCACAGCTTTATTCTTGAGTTTATTATTGTGTGAACTTTTGACTTCTGCAGGTTTATAGTAGTTATGTTTTATGGGACTGTATTAAATGTCTCAGACCATAAATAAACCAGTTGGAAGACCAATGTCCAGTTTGTTTGACTTGAACAGAGATAATTAGGCTATATCGTATATGAATATCTAATTATAAATTCAAGCTGTGCAACATTTCTTGGTAATACTAAACTAATTTTGGTAAATTCTGTTTAACAATACACATTTCACATTTTTTGAAAACATGAAAATCATCCCTGGGATTCATAAAGCTGCTCACTGTGACCACAGTATGTCAGAAGTACCTTCTGTGTGCGATGTAGGTCTGTGCTCATTAAGAATTAACATAGTGAAAGTATAGAAAGCAGCAACTAATTAAGAAAGCCACTCATGGTCAGAGCAGAGTCTGTGATGAGGAAATGTCATAGCCAGTGGCAGCTGTGTAATGCAATGAGGAACATTTTGAAGATTGCAGATGTACATGCGTCAGTACACCTCAGCACATTCACCAGTGCTTGATAATGGCATGAGAATAAAATTAGCTATTTATTTAAAGAGCTTATTGCACATTTTAAATCTGTTTTGATCAGTTGATAGTAGAAATGGGAATACAGGACAGTATGAACAGCTTTCTGCTGCTTTGAGAAGTGTTTCTCCCACATATGGTCTCCCTGCTGAGACTGCTTCCTCATTATCATGTTGTGTAATATTGTGCATGTAAAGATAGGTGAAGTCTATCAGCCTAGCCAGATAGAATTTTGTAGATAATTCTATCATTTGTAAATATTAATATAAGCCACAGGCTTGTTCTCTTAAATGGGAAAAAATGGTGTTAAATGTGAAACTGCAAAAATATGATGGTGCACTCTGCTGTAACACAGCTATTAAGTCAATTCTTTAATGGCAAAACTTGGAGCCGATATGTCAGGACAAAGGAATTCTGGCTATTGTCTTGACACCAGAGTTAATTGCTAGAATTTGCATGTATACATTCTTTTATTGTTCTGGCTTCCTGACCATCTGCAAGATCAAGAGCTATTAACCTCTGAGAATCTGTTAGCCTGGGAATCAAAAAGAAATGATGTAATGTGAAATGAATCAGTGGTGTACTGTGTTATCAATTTAAGGACAGAAAGAATGAAAGCATGAGAGCATTTGTCTTGATAACATCCATCACCACCAGCACTGTAAGGATTTTAGAACTGTGTTTTCTCTTAGATATAGATAGGAAACAGGAAGATTAGACTAGTTTGTTTTTCTGTGATGTCAGAACTTTTCTACTGTATTATTTTAAGTATTTCTCTGTGATCTCTGAACTCTTGACTAGCACTGTGTAGTAAGACGTATTGTCTTGTGTTTTTATTTATTACTAAATATTTTTAGACCTTTCAACTGTGGCTGTTTTGTGTAGAGATAATTTAAACTCTGAGTACATTGCATGTGTATAGTGATACTGTACCAAGTGAGTCCAAATAAGCTTTGCTGGTCAGTCACACTTAGCATTTGGATAATAATATTGCACAGTAATAATTGGACACCTTTAATAAGAGCCTTTAAGTAGCTGATAAATATTAGCTGTGTGGTGGCAGTGATTTGTAACATGTAGTCTAGGTAAATGGGCACAGCTGGAGAACCTGTGGCAGACTTCCCCAGGAGTGTCTCTGTGGTTGTATAAACTCTTATCTCAGAGTGTGTGTGTGTGTGTCAGCTGTTTGGGCAGGGACATGAAGCACTGGTTGGACAGAGAGGGTGCTGGAGGTTTTAGCTTGCCCACTAGGCTGAGATCTGGACCCTGTAGCTGTGCCAGTGAGAAGTCTTATTGGGAACCTGGAGAGAAAGGGAGAAACCAGCACCAGACTGGCTGTGATCTCTATGTGCTCTTAAGGGAAATTGTACTTTACTGTGTGTGTATTTATTATTCTTTCCCTATATGGACACCCCTCACCGGTGTTAGTGGTGAGGATTGAGGCTCCTTGATTGCTGGGTCAGTGCATGGGCGTCACATATTAATTGTTTGACAGTGGTGGGATATCCACACTACATATTAATTGGTTGGCAAGCACTAATTGGCTTGTAGTGGTGTGGGTAAAGCGAATTTCTGTAGCTTGTGTACAGTGATCACTGAAGGTGTTTTGTACTCTAAATCAGCCATGCAGTGAATACTCGAGTTCAGATCACAATTGTTTTATTTATTTTGTTAGCTTAGTTAGTCAGGTAGAGCAGGCAGCATGTCAACAGACTAGTACTGGAAGCTGACAAGGAGCCAGCTGGTTAAGATGTGCCAGGCTAGGGGACTGGTGCATGGAAACCTGATTAAGGCAGACATGAATGCAGCTTTGGTCACAGCTGCATCAGAAAACAGCAACCAGGTGGATGATCAGACTGGCAGGGGAGACGTACCACACTCAGATAATGGACAGCTGAACCTTTCTGCAAATGACTTAAAAATCCATCTGGAGCTTAAAGAGACTTGAGTAGGAGGCCAGGTGTTTGGATTTAGAAGCAGCTGAGAGACTTGAGGCATCTAGAGAGTGAGGACATTGAGAAACTGCGATGGTTGCAGGCTGAAGAGAATGAGAAAATGCTACGCCTGGAAGCTCAGGAAAAGCAGAGGCAGCATTAGAAGGAGATGCTGACTCTTTGTCAGAGTCATGGAGGTAATGTGGAAGGGAGTAACTGCACCTCAGAAGCACAAAAGGTCAGAAATTTTCATCCACAGTTTAAAGAGGGGGGTAATTTTGATAGTTTCATTCATATATTTGAGAGGGTATCAGTATGATGTTGACCAAAGGCTCTGGGTATGGTTCCTGACCCCCTTTGTTAAAGCTGTAACTGTGTTGTCTAAACTTGCCAATTGTGAATATTTTGGTTATACTGCTGTTAAAAATTAATTGTTAGAATGTTTTAAGCTAACACCTGAAACATAAAGGAAAAAGTTTTGTGAGCGTAGACGCAAGGAAGATGAAAGTTTGTGTGAATATGTTGCTGAACTGAGCAATATTTTCATAGGTGGGTGAGTGGATGTCATGTCACCACTTTTGAAGGGCTGACAGACCTTTTGGTGAGGGAACAAGCCCTTAGCACTTTGCCTGAGGACATCAGGATCTGGTTAGCTGATAGACAATGTGCTACCTCAGATGAGTTGGGGAAGAAGGGAGGCCTATACCTAGCAAGCAGGGCATCCCTGCACAGGAAAGGGACCCGCAGTACTGCTCATGGGTCTAAAGGAACCCATGGTGGGCAGCACAGACTGCCCCAATAGAATCTGTCATTAGCAGGGGAAGCCACTAGTCCAGGTACACATCCAGGACCTAGGGTTAAATGTTTTGAATGCAGCCACTGGGACCATGTGGCATACAGATGTCCACAGAGGCAAGGTGGGGAACAAAAGGAGAGAGAGAGAGTCAGTAAATGAGAAAGACAAAATGCCAATAGTGGGTTGTCTTGAGACAACAAGGGTATGAAACTACCATCCCGCAGATGTCCTGATAGGGAAGTATTTGGATGAGGCAGTACCATGAGCTTATGCAGTTACACGCAGTCAGGCTAGGAGACAAGCATATGGATCTGGTAGCCAGGGGGAGACCCAGGCAGACTGCATGCTTGCAAACAGGACTGGTGAGGTGGTTACTTCAGGGAGGGAGCTACTCTGTAGCAGTGAGACTGAAGGTGACCCACAGCTGCTTGTGGGTAGTGATGTTCCCTTGGACAGAGTGACTGCAAAGGTAGAGGTGAGTAGTAGTAGTACCCAGGCTGACAGTGAGGTTACCAATGCCGGAGGATGCCAGATTTCCTTTGGAAGGGGAGCTGGAAAGGGTTACAAAGAGAGAGTCGAGACAGGCTCAACTCTCAGACTCTACATTGCAAGACCTGAGGCAGGTAGCTAGTGAGGCACCTGATTCTCAAGGGAAGGGAGAATCTTTATACTGGGACAAAGGGTTACTGTATAGAGAGTGGACCCCTGAGGGAGGGCTAGAAGGTGAGAGGGTACAGCAGTTCATAGCCCTAGAGCCGATAGTCTGCCGCTTCTAGCCATAGCCTGTGATATTCCCTTCGCAGGTCATATGGGCATAAAATGTACAAAGAGATGTATTATGCAGAACTTCTATTGGCCTGAAATTTCCAGAGATGTAACAGGGTACTGCAGGACCTGTGAGCAGTGCCAAAAGGTAGCCAAGGCAGGAGACAAGGTGAGAGCTCCTTTGATACCTTTGCATGTGATTGAGGAGCCATTTCAAAGGATAGCTATGGATATTGTGGGACCTCTGAGTACCCCAAGTTCCACAGGGAAAAAGTATATCTTAGTGGTAGTGGATTATGCTACCCGATACCCTGAGGTAGTGGCTCTGTCCTCCATTGAGGCAGAAAAGGTGGCAAATGCTTTGTTAGAGATTTTCAGCAGGGTAGGTTTCCCAAAAGAAATACTAACAGAGGTGCTAATTTCATGTCTGGCCTGCTAGCTTGTCTGTTGAAGCATTGTGGGGTTAAGCACCTGAAGACCACCCCTTACCATCCCCAGACTAATGGTCTTGTTGAGCAGCTAAATTCTGCAATCAAGTCCATGCTATGGGCATTTTCAGACCAGTTTAAAAGGGAGTTGGACAAATATCTGCTCCATCTGTTGTTTGCTTACATAGAGGTTCCCCAGGAATCCACACGCTTTTCACCTTTTGAGTTTCTGTATGGATATAGGGTGAGAGGACCTCTAGATTTAATTTGAGATGAGTGGGAAAGTGAGTGTGAATCTCACAAGGAGTCAGTTGTGGCATATGTCCTAAACCTCAGGACAAGGCTCCAGGAACTCACAGGCTTTGCTCAGGAGAACCTGGCAGAAGCCCAACAACAGAAAAAGTTTGGTATGACAGGAATTCTCAAGCTAGAGAGTATGCTGTAGGGCAGCAGGTAACTGTTCTCATTCCTGTCAGACACAATAAGCTGCAAGCAGCTTGGGAGGGACCCTACAAGGTGGTAAGAAAGGTAAGTGATGTTAACTACATGGTGGAACTGCTAAGCAGGAGGTAGGGGCAGAAATTGTACCATGTTAACATGATGAAACCTTACCATGATAGGGAGGCCCTTGTACTGAGCATTTGCAGTGGATTGCAAGGGGAGTCTGATGGAGATCTGGTGACTGATCTCCTCAGTGAGGCTCAGACTGACACTTCAGTAGAAGGGGTAGCAAGGTCCCAGCATCTGTCTCCTACCCAGGTTCGAGAAATCCAAGCAGTTTTACAGGAGTTTGGGGACATGTTCACTGGGAAACCAGGGTGCAACCACCTGGTGCAGCACCACGTAGATACAGGACCCCAAAGGCCTATTAAGCAGGCCCCCTATAGGGTGCCTGAGAGAGTCAAACAGACGCTGAGGGAGGAGATGCAGGAAATGTTGGAACTAGGTGTAATTCGAGTCCCAACAGTCCCTGGGCCTCTCCAGTGGTGCTGGTGCCAAAGAAGGATGGCAACACCAGGTTCTGTGTGTACTACAGGAAATTAAATAGTCACACAGAGTCAGATGCTTACCCTATGCCTAGGACAGATGAGGCCCTATAGCAGCTGGGTGAGGCTATGTATCTTACAACCATTGATCTTACCAAGGGCTACTGGCAGGTGCCCTTAACTCCCAGTGCTAAAGAGAAGTCAGCCTTTGTGACTCCTTTTGACTTGTATGAGTTCACAAAGATGCCCTTTAGGATGAAGAATGCCCCAGCAACTTTCCAGAGGATGGTAGATCATGTCCTAGCAGGAGCAGGAGGGTTTACCCTTGCTTACCTAGATGATATTGCTGTCTACAGCCATTCCTGACGAGAACACCTTCAGCATGTCATGGAGGTGCTAGGCAGACTGCAGAGGGCAGGGTTGACCTTTAAGCTGAGCAAATGTCAGGTGGGTATGGCAGAAGTCTCTTATCTGGGACATAGGGTGAGGAGTGGTAAGATCAGGCCAGAACCTGCCAAAGTAGAAGCCATTCAGGCATGGCCTGCACCTGTTACCAAAAAGCTAGTGTGGGCATTTTTAGGAACAGCAGGGAACTACAAAAAGTTCGTCCCCAGTTATAGTTCCATAGTTGTTCCCCTCACAGACCTGACAAGGAAGAACAAACCAGATGAGGTAGTGTGGACCACAGCATGTGAGCAGGCATTCCAGAAGCTTAAAGAAGCTTTGGGAGGACACCATATGTTAGCCAGTCCAGATTACAGCAAATAATTTGTTGTGCAGGTAGATGCTTCGAACCATGGGGTGGGGGTTGTACTTTGCCAGATTTCTTCAGTGGGAGAAGAACACCTAGCGGTTTATCTCAGTCATAGGCTCCAACCCATGGAGGAATGCTATGCAGCTACAGAAAAGGCGTGTCCAGCCATAGTGTGGGCACTGCAGAAACTTCAGCCTTATCTGTATGGAAGATAATTCACTGTAGTGACAGATCACAATCCCCTAACATGGTTAAACAAAGCCAGCCAGCAAAATACTAAGTTGATACGATGGAGTCTAGGATCGCAAGCATATGACATGTCGGTGCCACACCGCAGTGGGTTTAGCAATGTCAATGCAGATGGGCTGTCAAGACAGGGAATGGGATAAGATATACTCAGATAGACCTAACCCTCTCAAACAACGTTTCTCAAGGGTCACTTGAAAAAACTAGCTTGAGTTTTCCAGTGGGTGAGATGTGTGAAGATAAGTGAAGGCTGACAGCCTAGACAGATAGAATTTTGTAGATAATTCTGTCATTTGTAAATATTAATATAAGCCACAGGCTTGTTCTCTTAAATGGGAAAAATGGTGTTAAATGTGGAACTGCAAAAATGTGACAACAGTGCACTCTGCTGTAATAAAGCTAATAAGTCAATTCTTTAATGGCAAAACTTGGAGCCGATATGTCTTGACGAAGGAATTCTGGCTATTGTCTTGAGACCAGAGTTAATTGCTAGAATTTGCATGTATAAATTCTTTTATTGGTCTGGCTTCCTGACCATCTGCAAGATCAAGGGCTATTAACCTATGAGAATCTGTTAGCCTGGGAACCAGAAAGAAATGATGTAATCTGAAATGAATCAGTGGTACTGTGTTATCAATTTAAGGACAGAAAGAATGAAAGCATGAGAGCATTTGTCTTGATAACATCCATCACCACCAGCACTGTCTTGCTTTGTATGTAAGTAGGATTTTAGAACTGTGTTTTCTCTTAGATATAGATAGGAAATAGGAAGATTAGACTAGTTTGTTTTTCTGTGATGTTAGTACTTTTCTACTTTATTATTTTAAGTATTTCTCTATGATCTCAGAACTCTTGACTAGCACTGTGTCTTAAGAAGTATTGTCTTGTGTTTTTATTATTTATTATTATTTATTATTAAATATTTTAAACCTTTCAGCTGTGGCTGTTTTGTGTAGAGATAATTTAAACTTTGAGTGCATTGCATGTATATAGTGATACTGTACTAAGCCACTCCAAATAAGCTTTGCTGCTCAGTCACACACCATTTGGATAATAATATTGCACAGTAATAATTGGATACCCTTTAATAAGGGCCTTTAAGTAGCTGATTAATATTAGCTGGGTGGTGGAAGTGATTTCTACTGTATAGTCTGAGTAAAAGGGGCACAGCTGGAGAACCTGTGGCAGCCTTCCCCAGGAGTGCCTGTGTGGTTGTATAAATTCTTATCCCAGTGTGTGTGTGTCAGCTACATGGGCAGGGACATGAAGCACTGGTTGGACAGAGAGGGTGTTGGAAGTTTTAGCTTGCCCTCTATGCTGAGATCTGGACCCTATAGCTGTGTCAGTGGGGAGTCTTATTGGGGTCCTGGAGAGAAATGGAGAAACCAGCCCCAGATTGACTGTGATCTCTGTGTGCTCTTAAGGGAAATTGTACTTTATTGTCTGTGTATTTATTATCCTTTCCCTATATGGATCCCCCTCACCGGTGTTAGTGGTGAGGATTGAGGCTCCTTGATTGCTGGGCCAGTGCACGGGTGTCAAAGTGCACACAGAGAATATTGTAGTACAAGTTCCAGGTCATTATGCAGAGCACCACCAGATAAAAATATGCCTTCAGCAGCCCAAACACACTTCACAGTGATCCATGTTTGTGAGAGGCATGGTTGCCTCAGTTATCAGTCACAGTCTATAAATTTTGGATTGGCGTCATCAACCAGAGTTCCTGGGCATTTAAAGGTGTTGCCAATAAGATACCCTTGAGAAAAGTCACCCCTCACAAACTGTTGATAAAGGTCAAGTGTGTGCTGAATGTGGGAGTCATGGTATAGCTGCCTGTGTGGCCTGCAGACACATTGTAGATAATACCCTCTACATTACAGGCCACCCGGCAGTTGATGGACTGATACCCTTTATTTTTCATATACCTTCTTCCCAGCTCACCAGATGGGGCTTTTATTTCAATGCAGATGCAATTTATAACCCCAGCACCTGAGGGAAGTAGGCTTTCTCACAGAATCCCTCATGGTGCTGGCTCTTTCCTCTGTGGTACATGGAAACCACATATGCTCCTCCACATGATGCAATACACCTCCTTCCCAACTGTGTCCCTATTGGTTTCTGAAAGTTCCCTGTAGTCCCTGCTAGTATATGTTAAGCTACACATACCTTAGTTTCCCCAGTGATAGGTAATCCACGACTCTCTTGACTTTGCCTTTAAGGCCAGCATATGCTTACCAATTCCTGTATGTGACGCTATCAGCAGGATATACTGGTCTACAATGTCGCTGTCATGAGGCCATGAAAGATTAAGTCTTTTGTGATGGCATAGCACCATTGAGTGCAGTGATGTGCTCCACCATGACTAGTAGGAGTAATAGCATGTTGCATATACATAGTAACAAAAGCTGCGGGAACCCCTAGCACATTTCCTCTGCTTCCCTGCATGTACATTGGGATTTCACTGTGATCTTTAAAACTGGTGTTTGCTCATCACATCACGTTCTTTTTGCACTTCTGTATCACTCCATCATCTTGTTTTCTCTCATTTGCACACACAGAGACATTCATTCTAATAATGTTGCTCATTTCATGTCATTACACCTCCATTGGTATATACTGTGAACAGCTATGCTGCTTTGGACTCCTACACTCACACTCAGTCTCTCTCTCTCTGAATCACACTTACCTTATCCATTTCCACTCATCACACACAATTACTTATCAAAATGAGGTAACTGTTTCTGAATTACAGGGCATATTAATGGGATAATTATACTTAACTATCTTTACACCCCCTTTATGAAAGGGAGTAACCTGGATGTGTCTTTGTTATAATGAAATAAATCCAGTAATACAATGACCTTTTCCTAAAATCTTGTTTGGAAGAAGGGTATAAAATAGTAAAGGCAAATCAAGTTCCTCTTTTGAAGTACAGCTAGTTCTATAGACTTTAGAACTTTTTCAATGAATCATTTAGCCCACCTCTTAAGTACTGCTTCCTAAAGAGTCTAGCTGTTATGTGCCATAACAGGCCTGGCTTTCTCATCCACATGTAATGTCAACCCCCCTTACAAACTAACAGAGGGCTGCATGCATATGCCTGTGCTGCGTTATAACTTAGATGCTAATAGGACTTTGGTGAGAAGGTTGTGAAATTCTGGTGGATACTGTCAAAGTGAACAGAGAAGTGTAGTTGAATATTGGTATAGAAGTATGTTGGTGATAAATGGAAGAAAAAAATGAAGTGAAGAAAGATCTGGCACATACAGGATAGGAGCACATTTCATATGAACTTGATGGATCATGAGTCATAATCTGTCAGTATCATCGTTTATTCTTATAATGGGATCCAAACAGAGGGAAGCAACTTGGTATGCAATGCATACCAGCAAGTTTAAAAGGCAACTTAATTTCTTTACCCTAACTGGCCGTGCTTTACGTCACCCCGCCCCCCAACCAAACCATAGCTTTCTTGAAGGTGACAGGGGCATACTAGCTAATGAATGTTGTGAGAAAATATGATGCTTCCAGCTTCAAAGTTCACAAACCTACAAAAACATTCATATTTATCTTTTAGATGTAAACATGCATGGAATAGTACATGTTGATGGTAGGTACAACAGTATGTAAAGGATAGTTGCCTTCATCTATTTCAGACTTTTTTAAACAAGGTCCTCCCCTTCCATTAAGTCAAGCTAGATTTCAGTATTGTTAGGATTTATTTTCATATCTTTAATAAACAATTAAAATCAATCTGCTATTATTTTTTTCTGTAGGTGGGATCATTGAAAGTTGGCCTACCTCTCCCCCCTGACAATTGGAATTAGAATTGTAAATAATTGTGTTCTGTTCTAGTTAATTTACTAGTTTTCATGCAGTAGTTTGCCAGACTATATTTTACTAAGTCTAATTGAAAATTTATGTCATATATCTTAAATATACGTATGTTCTACTATGCCTAATGGATAACGCATGTTGTGTTTTCAATGTATTTGTGCTTTTTTGAATATTAGTTA
Organism: Protopterus annectens; assembly: GCF_019279795.1. Taxonomy (NCBI): domain Eukaryota; kingdom Metazoa; phylum Chordata; order Ceratodontiformes; family Protopteridae; genus Protopterus; species Protopterus annectens. Next base: position 101,034,620 of record NC_056731.1, on the reverse strand, counting down.
TTTGTACTCAAATTGTGCTTCCCTGGGCTATGACTGAAATCAGTCATCTGTGATCAGTGCTGAACCGTGCTTAACAAATGTTAATTAAAATAAATAAAAACAGGTGTCCCTGTTGCAACATTAAATTTATTCCTGCTGACCCTGATCACTGTCCTTGAGCTACTGCTTGGAAGTAAACTTATTCCCTGCTGCTGAAATGCTTTTTTCAGAGACTATATGATGGCCATTTCACTTAGTGCATCAGAGTATTTTCTCATCTTCAGCAGCAGTGCTGTTTGAACTGAAAAAAAAAGGAATTCATCAACCCTCTAAATGATTGTAACAATGTTTTTAGTTTAGGTAATCTGGTAATATTGAATTTAAGTATTACTGAGTATGAAATGTAACCATAAGAAACATTTCCCCATGGATGATACTCATAGGAAACAGGAATGTTGGCTGATGTGATTTCTAAAAGCCCAAGACTATTAACCTTTTTGGTTACACGCATAGTTTCTCTGTTCTTATCTATTTCCTAATACTGGATTAATGCTGTTTTGAGGGAAAGAAGCAGTAAGATTGCCTAGTTAAGGTCACTATTTGATAATATTGTTTCTTATCCCCCTCCCGTTTCCTGTAGTTTTCTGCCACATTTACATAACGGACCATTCCTATCTGAGTATGAAGGTAAAGCTGTCCACTTTGGTGCAGGAAGTGCTGAAGATGGTTGCAGAAAAGCTCCAGTATCTGGATGAGGAGCTTGCCCTTGTGGCAGTGGAATTCTCTGGAGGTACATAATATATAATACCTTGTTTTCTTGCATGTAGTGCTGTTTTTTCATACTATACAATTTGTTTGACAAGTAATTGATGTGTGGCAATACATTACAGGAGGGCACACAACTGGCACATACACACAGAGCAAACTGTTGAATGCCATGTAGTAACTGCATTCTGAAATGTGTGGGCTATATGAGATAGTGCATGGTATGTTCATGGGAGGTTCCACCATTCAATAAATGTTTAACTCCACGAATGCTGTTTTCTGGATCCCAGCTCACCAAAATCACAAGTCCTGGTATGGTTTTACATATATCAGTTCTGTTGTGGAATTCCTGATGGGCAAGCTGTTTTTCACCTTTACAGGGTGTTTATCATATCCTGCAGTTGTTCAACATTGATTTTATTATACAAATGTAAGGAACTATTAGGACAAAACCTTCACAAGGAAAAAGGCTTAATAGAATTGTCACTCATAGTTTTGGCAGATAAGTGTTTCAAAAAGTTTGCTGTTGGGGAATATGATTCCAGGACCTTTATTAGATCCTTGTTGATAATGTGCATTAGACATTATAGCACAAGGCAAGCAGAAAAGTGTCACACTGGTTTAACCATCATTAGTTACACAGGTGATGATACAAAATACACAGTCGAAGACAGCATATACGCAGTGCAAGGCACAGAATACACACACAGCTTTTGGTACACCACACCTCATTAATGGCATCAGTATCCCACACTGTTCCATAGGTTTTTTATTTATTTAATTTCTCCAAGTCTTTTGGGTTTCCAATACCATGACAATAATGGACCCCAGTCCTAAGTCAGGGTATGATTAAAGTTCATGAAATTTAGTATTGTTTTAGTCTTTGATGTTATCCAAAAGTGCTCTTTATAGCACCCATAGTGTGCCCAGAATTGAGTAATTCATATGGAGTTACATGTATTAATAGCATATCTAAATATGACTGTAAAATATTTTTTATTAGACATGTTGCTCCTACTACTTTTGAAGATGTCTGTGTATCCTTCCTCCACACTGCACTTGTTTCTGCCTGCAAATTATAGTATTTTATGACTCTCTGTCTGCATGTAATACACTGTAATCACTGGGTGTAGCAATTTCAGTGATCAATAAAAAATATCTAGAGTGCAACAGCTAGAAGAATGGATGAGCGAAATTGCCAAATAAATCCAAAGTTTATTGAATCCAACAGCAGGTATTGAATAAAGTTAAAATAAAGTTAAAACCATAAACGCTTTTATGTTTAAACTCGCGTTTTCGTGACCAATTTCAGTGATCAATGCTACTTTTGTATTTTTTTTTCTAGACTACTTACTATATCTTGTTTTCTTGTATCTGTTTTTTGGAACGTTTGGTAATGTGTGATCCAATGTGATATAAATTTCATCATTCTCTATGATGCTTTATGGTTCGTGTTTCCAATGTTTCTCACCTATTTCAGTATTGTATTTATTTATTTAATTTATTTAACATTTGTTTACCGGGAAAGCCCAACTTGGAACGAGTCAATTTTCAGAGGAGGCCTGGGAAGAAACGTTCCAGATGCATGTCTTTATAATATGGGAGGAAATCAGAGCACCCAGAGAAAACTTACACAAATGTAGGGAGGACATGGAGGCTCCACACAGAAGGCACCCCAGATGACAATCATACCATAGAACCTCTTGCTGAGAGGCCACAAATCAAACTGTTGCACCACTGCACCATTTGCACAACCTCCAGTGCAACAGTCTTGCCGTATTGTTGTGCGTTTCAGTATTCAGGTCCTCTGCCATCTATCACACCCAGCAATAAGATGTGTGACTCTTCTAGTTCTTTTTTTACAGAACCTTTGTTTGTCTGTTTCTCCCACATGTTCAATGGGCTTTGTAAACTAAAGTGTAGGTAGTTCACTATTCTGGGCCACCATTATTTAACCCTTCATCTTGTGGTTTCAGATCATCTCTCCTTAACCATTTCTGCATGAGGTTATTTCACGAGATGTCAATGCCAGCCACAATATTTATGCTTTTTCCACATTTCTTTCCTTCTCATCTGATCCTTTTCCTTATATTCTTTTTTTTTTTTTTTTTTTTTTTTTGGGACATTCAGTTGCTATCTGATTTTTGTCTGCTTCTGGTTTGATGTCCATTCCCACTTAACACTGATATGCTTCTGCTAAGCAGGGAAGTCATCTTAACTTCACATTTTCAATTTTTTCACTATGTTTCACAGATAGATTTGTAGTCCCATGGCTGCAGATCTATATATGTAATCAATTTCAAGGAGGCCCATATCTTCTTCAGAATGAGGAATATATAACCTTCATATACACTGATTTTTAAATCTCGTTTAATAAGTATGAAGCATTTTTCTTGTTTTCCTTCCAATACCTTTGGGGCTAATCAGTCACTCCAAAACGGTAAGTTAGAAGAAGAAGAGCAAATTGGTTTATAGCTTGGACCTTATTCTTAGACGTCATGGCTGTTTTCAGTATTAGTTTAGCTTTCTGAAGTATTCCATATTGACTTTTTATTCACATTCCTTTGTTTTACTGCCAATCCTTCATCAGTTCCCTAATATTCATACACACCCTCCTACTCAAGTTCCTTTGTATCACATTCCTGTCCCAGACTGATATTTTCTCAGTACTGCAACTTTCCTACTTCAAACATTGGTGTTGATCATTTATCTAGACCAAATTACATCCCTATATAATCTGAGAAGATTTAACAACTTGCAGTTGTGCTTTTAACTCCCCATCTGATGATCTATACAGTATTAAGTCATCCACAAAAATAGAGAAGTCTTTAAACAAGGTTGTTTTCTGGAAGCCAAATTGTAGCCATGATCTCATTGGTTAAGTAAACAGCTTAGTGGTTTAAAGGCAAGACAGAACAGCAGTGGTGACAAAGAATAACCCCCTCTGAAATTTTATCCCCAAAATAATAATTTGCCCTTTGTCATGGCTTAACTGCAAATTGGTTTGCCACTGTTTGTTTTATGGTTACTGTAATATAACTGATCAATGTAGGATGTATCTAATACATCTGTAAGCACTTTCCTTTGTGAATGTGGGATGCAGTCAAATGCATTTTTTTTCTGTAGTCTGTTCATGTCATACTTAGATTCTTTTCCATTTTACAATTCTCTATTATGGCTTTATTTAGCAACAAGTGATCCTATGTTGCATATATCCATCTGTTCTATTGCCATGGTTGGGTTTTTTTGTTTTTTTTTTTGGGAGGGGGAAAGACTTTAAACTCTGCATCAGTTCTAGTATATAGTTTGTACATTGTTGGAATGCAAGCTATTAGTCTGTAGTTTTTAGGATGGCTTACAGATTCTGTCTTAAGGAGCAGTATCGCTTTTCTTATTGTTAACCAGGTTGGTGTCTGTTTGGGATGTTCATATAAGTAATTTTTATATGAGGCTAAATCTTTGTGTATAGATAGTAATATTTTAGTCAAAAGTTAGGATTCTGCATTTGGGCCAGGGATTTTTCCATTTAGGAGCTTTTCTTAATTTTGTTTCAATTTCTGTAGCTGTTACTTTAATCCATTTCATATCTTCTGCATTTGAATGCCTTACATTTTCTTTTTTTTTTAATCTGTTCAGCATCTTTATGTTCTCCAAAATCTGTATATTTTTTTCTCTCTCTCTCTGCTTTATTTCACAAGTCTGTACAAAACGTTTTGGATCCTCAATGAATTGCTTATGTTGTACTTTTCCTTTTATATTTATCTCCATATCTTCTAAGCTTTTTCTGCCTGTGCTAATATCTTTATTTTATTATTTGCATTAACGTATGAGAGATCTTGGTCTGCTTTGATACCGTGCATTGCTTTTAACACATCTATTTTCCAAAGTATTTTTGTTGATCTGTTCTCTCTCGTATATTCTTTCAACAGTGACACTTCTTGTCTTAATTGTTTTATAGTTTTCTCTATTCAATGCTTCCATAGGGGTGTTTTATTTCTTCCCTTCCTTTCCCTTATTGTATGTTTTTTTTTAGGTTTATTGCTGTATGTTTATCTGTTATTAATTTAGCTGTAAAGTAATATATCCTATTTATTTCTGTTATAGCATATGCATTTCTCTTAATAGTCCCGATTACTGTGTTCATCTGTTTTATCAGACTTCTAACATTTTGGATGTTTTTTACTTTCTGTAATCTATTTCTTTCATCAATCTTAATATGCCTATCCATCTCTTTTAAATCAAGTACCTCTTCCCTTAGATCATTTTTTTCTTGATCGAGAGCACATTCTTTGCTCTCTCTCTTGTGTGTGCATTCTACAGAAAGTTCCAGAGCATCTTCCTGTGACATATCCTCTTCAGATGTATCCAGCTTTATCTGCTGCTACTTTATTTGGGAACTCATTGGCCCATAACTCCACAACATTGCTTGCCTCAGAGTTCCCACTGTCTCTTGCTCCTTCCCTTGCTGTGCAATTTCAACTGAACATTTGTACCAGTTTGTTATGGAAGGCTCCAGAGTGTCATCATGTAGCAAGTCTTCAGATGCCTCCTGCTCCACCAGTTTATTTTTATTTATTTATTTTACATTTGTTGACTGGGAGAGTCCAACTGGATTACAAGTCCATTTTCAGTGGAAGCCCGGGGAGAAAAACTGCAAGAGAACAATTTTTTTTACAAAACATAGTTTTAAGGACAGACTTGACATACAATTTCCGTAGAAGAGACTTTGACATACATATTAACTAACAGATAGGATACATTCATTCTCTACAATATAATCTTAAATTTTAGAAGATATTCCTAAGTTTAGGATTCCTGTGATAGATTTACTATCAGAGTAAAAGCAGAGAGATGTAGAATAAGGCTCCGAGAGAGCAGATGATGCTCGCTATAGTTGAGAAGGATAATAAATTGATTTACTTTATGTCTTCGCCTGGTTTTATTTGTGAAGGATAAATTGATTTACAGTATGTCTTCTCCTGGTTTTAGTTGCTTATGGAAAGCACAACATTGTTGGGGTAGTTTTCCCTAACTCCTGGAGCGATGGGATGAGCGGTAGATTAACAGTCCTAAGTGGGTACAGTACTATGATTGGTTGGCTTAGCAGAGTTACTTAAGTTAGGTGAAGTATTTCTCCTTTATTTGGGGACTCATTGTTCTATCATGCTATGACATTACCTGTGTTGGATTTTCTACACTAAATCCTTCATTTAGTGGGGTAATCCATAACTTGATTTTTCTGTTTGTTTAACTTCTACCTTACTGCTCCATTGTTCTACATTCCTCTTTTGTTCTCTTATTTTTTGTAGTGGTACCGACAACTTAATTCACAGAACGGCGTTCAGTCCAACAAAGAAAAAAACTGCACCAGCGATACAGAACCGCTCACTCCCAACACAACACCAGTCTGTAAACTGCCTCTGCTTGTAGATATAAAACCAAATTCCACTGTTCGTGGCTCAAAAAGGAAAGAATGTCACTGCCCGTAACACAAAATAAAAGTCCATGTATTGGCATTTGAAACGTTAAGCGCTTTCACTCACAACACAATGAGCTTCATCAGAACATTTGAACAGCTGTTTGTTGCCATTGGCGCCAAAACTCAAATTAGTTTTTAAAGCTAACCTGCATACATAAAAACACTCGCCCTACCTACTCGTGCCATATATAGATTTCATAGCAAATGAATCTTCACATAAGTACAATTATAAAAGCCTATAATAACTTATATATAAAAAATGTTCAACTATAAAATGTTTAACTATAAAAAATACATATATATATATATATATATATATATATATATATATATATGTGTTGTGTCGTTTGGCTTTTCCCGGTTATGGGGTCGCCACAGCGGAACTCCGGTCCGCTAATGATTGGCAGTTGATTTTTACGTACCGAGTTGCCAGCTCTGCCTCACAACCTTCAACGAAGGTATTGCCCATTCACGTATGTCTCCACGCAGAAGACACTCTAGCTGAGAATCGAACCAGAAATCGTCTTACTGTGAGGCAACAACACTACCGCAGCACCACCACCGCAGTTCCAAAAAATACATATATGTGTAAATACTTGTAATCAAAACATAATAAACAATAACTATCATTGCCTGATGTCTAATAAAGGTTTAATGGATATGTGGTCTTTCAAACCTGGTGGTGTCGTGGCATCAGTAAATAGTTGCCACCAAACCTCCTTATAGGTGTTGTGTTGTGTTGGGAGTGAGCGATATTTGATTTTTTGTAATGCGAAATTTTCCATATCTGGGTATTTCTATTCAAATATCTCTGGAGCTCCTTTTTTATATTGATTAGTTTTGCTTTCTCTTTTTCATAAATATGGCACCACATCAAATCTCTTTTTCTTTCCCATATCCTTGTTTCTTCTTTATACCTTTCAAAAATGTCTGAGTTTCGTTCTTTATATTTTTGCACTTCCTCTGTTGCTTCTTTTCCCAGGCAGCCCAAAGTTTCTTTGTCTATGCAATGTTTTTCATGGATCTGTTACATTAATGAATGCAAATTTTTATTTGAGGTTTTGACAGTTTTAATTCTGCAGGTGTTTTTCTTTTCTCTAATTTCTCTCTTAATATTTCTGAATATATTGTATCTGGAAATTTTGAGCTGCTTGCATAATAGTAACTATACATAATTTATTCCTTTTTCTCAATAGTCCACTCTGTCATCTTTATGGCTTTTGTGGCCTATCAGTTTTTGTTTTTTTCTGTGGACTACTACTACCTTATACAACTGGGGGCCATCCTTACCCCTAGACTGGCCTAACTCCATTGTAGGAATGTTTCTATATCTTGAGGATTCTACACTGCCATTTTTTTTCAGTCCTGGCACCAGTGCGTACATTAAGATTAGGCATTTTTTGTTTTTTTATCTGGGACCTTGCACCCAGCTGCCTTTTTATTTTTTAACCTCTCTATCTCAATTATATATGCTATATAAGATACAGTCTGTATATCAATGTCTTTTTGGTGAGAGTTTGTGAAAACTGGGTCGACCACATGAAGGTACTCATCAAGGTACTACTCTCTTTTTCTTGCTGATTTCATCATCTCTCCATTCACACCGCTTGGGGTTTCATTCATGTTTTGCCTGGATGTTGTGTGATGAGGAATTGCAGTTTAGAATTGCAATACTGGCTGGCAATCCTCAATTCAGGATCCTGTACTATGACTAAGAAAGCTAACAGCTGCTTAGGTTTTGCCATGAGTGGTGTCCTGTGTTGGAAGTAGGACATGACTATGTGGAATGATGATTCACAGCCATGGGCAAGCCTTGGCAAGGGGAAGATGAGAATGGCTTTGAACACACAAATGCCCATTGAGTAGCCTGTCCACATCTGTCCCTGCCATGCCTGGCAGATTTGGTATTGCTTGACATCATTCAGAAACAACAGCCATTAGAGATTGTACTGACAATATGAGACATCATGAAGCAGATCATCTTGACGTGGTACCCTCCCTGTCATTTTCATGTGTAACATTAATGGTGATGTATACCCAGATGGCACAAGTGGCAGCAGACTGGGCATGGATGACACACTTCTCCATCTGGAGTTAGAAATGGGCAGCACCTTCGGGTCGCAGCCAGATGGCCATTATAACCTGTGTTTGATACACTACTGATATCTGTCCAATCCTGCACATTCTTATACTGGGGATCCAAGGTTCTGGGATACAGCCACTACAGCTGCCTTGTCAGAGGGGACATTAGTTCACATTTGTCTGCATCTCTGCCATAGTGTTGTTATTCTCTCCTTGTGTGGCACATGTTTCCACACACTGAAAGTGCTCAGCTATGTGTAGTGTGCCCATACTCTCATGTGTGGGGAATTACCATCAGCCTTTTTCTGTACGTCCTGGCCACAGAAATGAGTAGTAGCATCCTTATTCACAGTGTTACCTATGAAAGGGTACCAGCATAACAGATAAGATGCCACTTCCAATGAAGTTGTGATAATGTTGCATACAATGCAAAGTCACAATTAATTTAAGCCACACAGTTGTTTATGCTTGCCTGAGCAAAATGCTTGTTTAATCTGTAGCCATTAGGTGCCTAGAAAGAAAAAACTGAGAATAGGATACATGAAAAGAAGCCAAACAGAGCTGTGCTTCGTGTGTCTTTGTTAAAACAGTAGGTACAATACTGCCTGGACTGATTTTCCTGAGACTTGATATCTTGTTCTGCACCAACACTGAAACCAAAAATTGATCAGGTCTGATGAAGTTTGCTAACTTAGTAAACGAAAGCGCTAATGTTTACAGTTTACTTGGTCCAGTGTGGTTTTTTTCCTTCATTTTTGTTTTAGTTTCATAGTTTATTTTATTAGTTTGTTGTTTATACAAACACTGAAACCGTCACCAGAGCCAGATAAAAGAAAGACCTTTGAATTTATAAGCTGCTTATAAGTGACTTACCCTTACCTGCGGTAGTCCTTGCTACATTGATGTCCCGTGCATTTTGTTGGCAAGATCGGTCATGTCAGTGATCCAGGTGGGAATATGGTAGGAGAATCTTGCCATGGCCACCAGACAGCATCACTCTTGCTACTAAAATGAGACTTTGCTCCATTATGGCTGCATTTTCTGTGCAAATAAATGCTGTGGCTGCTGCTGTTTGCCATTTGACACTACCCAAACTGCGAAACATATAAGGCACAAGATGCACCAACTGAACATGATATGAAACACAGTGTATTGTATCTGAATGCATCAAGGCCAGTCCTGATTATTATGTACCACATCAGATATTTACCGACTATGAAACAGGGAGCACAGATATTGATGTCTACAGCAGCATAACTCATAAGGTAGCACTGTACTTCTGATAGTTCTCCCAAATGTGAATGCATTCTCGTGTAGCAGCGTATTTGTATACAGTCACTGAACACATTAATTTCCTTGTGTTTTGGTGAAATTTTCTACGGCTGGTTTCCTTAACAAGGTCATATGCCTATTAAAAATAGGCAGCACAAGAGAAAGGGCAAGGAGCAAGCAAGAAAATGACACTAAGGTTGTTAATCTAGTATGCCCTGCATTAGAAATATTAATCATTGTTATGTATTACTTGTATTTGCATTTTTAGTTTCATAACTGAAGGTGCTACTTGTTACTAAGGGGCATGGTGTGAAATATCGTAGTGGGAGAAGGAAAAAATGTATTGCAGTTTTGTACTTGCTATTTGGATATGTTGCTCAGCACTGAAAGTCTGTGTCCTTATTGCCATTTATTTATTTATTTATTTATTTATTCAACTGCATATTTACTTCCATTTTATTAATCACTATCATCAAACTGAGCTGTGAGCTGCTTTTCGTTGGAGTCGAGGAAAAGAAGCTCCACAAAGAAACTGCATTAACATCAAATTTCAAATTAGAGCCAGGCTGACTCCTCATTATTTCTGTTCAGTCTCCGCCTCTCCACTAGACTCATGTCAGAAATGTGGAGAACTGTTGTAGAGGCCCCACTTTCCAAAGGGGGGCCACAACAGTCTCAGGCAACTACAGACCTTTCAGCCTCACAAGCCCTAACACACTGGAGCTTATCAATATGGATTAGTGCCTTATCTGTAATGCACTAGAATGTTTCATTATGGGCCTCATAAACAAGGACATAGACAGTCTTTCACCTCTGGACCCAAACCAATATGGGTTTGTTAAAAACAGATCCTGCCTCTTAAACCTGGTGGACTAAGTCTTTAGACCCAGATAGACTAGTTCATAAGACATACCTGGACATGTCCATTCAATACTTGGACATCATTGATAAGTTAATCCAGTTAAATACAAACCCCTATGTTACTTACTGGACAGTAAACTGACTCACCAAGAAAACCCAATCTGTTATTGTGGCAAGCACACTCAATTAAAAGAGTAATTGTTAGCTGTTTTATTCAGGGATCTGCCATGGGTCCACTCCTCTTTAATATGAGCTTCTCTGAGTAAAGCAGAAACCACAGGCCTTTAGCTGATGAAGTTTGTTGATGACTGCAGAGTTGGAGCTGCCATAAATACCTCAGATGACCTGTTTGGTATTCCTGTTTTTATCACATAGGTGACACCCCCCCCAAATCTACTTTGTCATTAGGGACTTGGGCACCTGCATTAACAATGAACTAAACTTTGACCACCATGTTACTGCAACTGTTGGGAAGTCTTTTTATGTAGCCAGATTAATCACCAGGGACACATCTTCTAGGTCCAGGGAAGTCATTGTCCCCCAGTGTTCCACCCTTATCAGACCACTAATACAATATAATACTGCTTTAGTTATGTCCCAGGCTAGACATATGACACAACTTGAAAAACTGTTCTCTTTTTCAATTTCTTAGTGTTTAGAAGAGAGCTCATCTTTGCTTACAGAACCTCCAAAGATCCTGGTCATATGTCACCTCTTACACATCCATAAACACTTGTTCAAAAGTCTAAAATTACCACCTTAACAAAATATCACCTTTCGGAAAGATAGATATCTTTTGCAGAGAGTACTTCTTTTATGGAACTGACTATCCTTAGAGATAAAGTAGAGTTAGTTCCATGACCCTTTTAAGAGTAACCTGAATGAGTGGATGGGCAATCAAATGTACACCCCCAGTCTGGCCCCTGTAGCCTTTATTGAAGGGGTTGAAACTAAATCTAACTGTGGCTTTAACTAATTAATTGATTGATTGGTTGATTGATTAACTTCATCTACACTGACTAGTTAATAGCAGCTCACTGAATTTTTTATTTTGATTTATTTATTTACTTATTTTGCAAATTGTCATGTATTCTGCCTGCAGCTAAAACTAACCATTTATTTATGTTGTGTGATTACCTGTTATACACAGACAAATGAAAAAAAAATTTCCGCAAGCATTCACAGTTTAAACGTGATACTAAGACACCATCTTTATTATGGATTTTTTGTGATTCAAAAGCAGAAGTGCTTACTACACATGGGATCATTTCATTGAAGTACATAGTTGAGCTGTAATCTCCTCTTCTGTCTCCTACATGCCACTGCACTCTCTTCTGGTTGTCATACTCATCTATTTTCTCTCTCTTCTTTTTTTTCACTGTCTAGCATTCTTTCTGTAGTTCTTCCTCTTCCCTGTCTCACTAGCTTTCATCTTTTTCCTGTCACCTAATAATGGGAGCTTTACAGAATCCTGAAAGCCCAAAATCCTGAAGACCAAAATCCTGAAAGTTCAAATCCTGAAAACACACAGGATACCAACACTTAATCCAGCACAAGTATATATGGAAACATATTACTCTTCAACTATATGCAGGGAGACAAGCCCCCCTGCTACTTAAATATATCAACTCCGAGATTGCACTTCACTACACTAAGTGCAATCTTGGAGTTGATATATTTAAGTAGCAGGGGGTATGGGGGTGCAGCCCCCCCCCCCCCACATAGGGGATGCAGGGGAGCTTGTGTGTGTTTTCAGGATTTTAAGTTTTCAGGATTTTGAGTTTTCAGGATTTTGGTCTTCAGGATTTTGGGCTTTCAGGATTCTGTAGCACTCCCCTAATGATATATAGAGGGCTGAAGCATAAGTAATACACTCGCTATGCCATTCTTTCCTGCATAACAGCTCACTTGTATAGTCATTACTTCCACTTTGCCCGCTCTTTTTGCCTTTCCCCAAGACCACCATGCCTTTCCGTTATCATTTCTCAAAGTCATCACTGTAATTCTGTGGCTCACTGTTTGCTTCTGTTTGATTAGTTTTTTTAGAATATTAACACTGTGTTGCTATACCCTTTCCATGGTCTGCTTATACTTTGTTATTTAAAAGAAAGATAACCTTACAGGGATGGTTTACTTGTTTGCACTTGATCCTTGCTAAAAACTGATGTTGGTATGGATTTCTTCCTTCATTGTTGTTACTATTGGAGAATGACCTAAAATGACTGTATTTTTGTACTCTGAAATATTTGCTTCTTTGATTACATTATATCCTTAATTACTTAGGGTTTTTTTCCTAGAATCCCCTGTATAAAATGAATGTTTATTTTAAGTAATAATAATAGTAATAATAACCACTTGTTAACCAGGAAAGCCATTCCTTTTTCAGGGCAGCACAGGAGCTATGTCTGATTAAGTAACTTGTTCAAGGTCACACAGTTGGCAAATGCGGGCTGAGGGAACCAAACCGTGTACCACAGGAACTAAAGGTCACAGCCTTAACCCTCTACGCCAACTATCTGACTAAGATAGCAAACAAGAACTGATAATTAATTTCACCACAAGCTGGAGTTATGTCCGTGAAAACTTGCCCTCTTAGATAACATTTTAACAAATTTGGGCATGCCTTCGTTGAAGGTTGGGCGTCGAGCTGGCACCTCGGCACCGTGAAAATCTATTGCCAGTCATTAGCGGACCGGAGTTCCACTGTGGCGACCCCTAACTGGGAAAAGCCAAAGGAACGACAACAACCAGAGTACCATTTGCAAGAATTCAAAGTGCTGTTAGAGTTCTTCTTTTTGTTCAGAAGTCAAGACAATTCCTGGTGAGAATGCTTTAATTTTTTACATATATCCTATAGATGTGAGTAAGTTTTTCCAGAACCTTTCCTAATTTAGGGAGGACAGATAGGGATCTAAAGCTAGAAGCAGTTTTTGTCATAGTAGGTTTAGACAAGTGGCTAGTAAGACCATGTTTACATATCTGGATATGTGCCTTGTGTAACAAAGAGCATGCAGACAAATTCTGGGGTTGGAAAAATGTAGTTTGTTCATGATTTAATGAAGCGTGGGTTAATGGTATTTAGTCCTGGGAACTTTTGGTTAAGGGTTTCCTCCATTAGTATCTGTCTTTTTATGGTGACTTTTTTCCTTAAGTAAAAAGGAGGGATCTCAGAGTCAGCGATAGATGTAGTGTTGCTTGGTTGGTCATTAATCAAACTCATCTGAATACTGGCAAGTTTAGAGACTTCATGGAGGAAGTTGTTTGTAGAGACAGGGTTTTACATCCAGTTTGAAAGAAAGTATTTACTGGTTGTTGTTTTAATATCTACCTGCAATGGACGTAAGATTATTTGCAGAAATGCCTTGACTTTTTACATGATTGTCTTGCTTTTGGTGATAAAGCATTGTGTGGCTTTTTAGGCAATATTTCCAAGAAAGAACATTTTTTTCTTTGGCTTATTATCCCTTATTCTCCATTTTCTTCTTGATTTAAAAGCATAAGTAGAGATTTTAATTTCATTAGTCATCTAAAGGTAGTTTCTAGCTTTTTATAACCTGATAAAAAGAGAGAAGAGAATCTTTTATAGACTAAGATGTTAGCAAAAAAAAAAAAAAAAAAGCAACAGCAATACTTGTGCCATTAGTAATAAATTCAGCAGAACAGTGGTCATTGCATGTAGGTTGACATATTTTAAGACAAGTGAATTTTATAAGATATGGGTGTTAAAGATGGCCTTACAAACTATATGATGGCAGCAATATATGAAGTGCTCAACCTTAAGGGCATACAACAAATGAAGACAGCTCTTTTGGGCTTTGAGTAATGCCTTCCATATCCAAATAAATTTCACACTGTACTGCTGCAAAGCAAGCTGGAGAGCAAAGCTGTAACCATGCCCTCCCATGATTTCATGTGCTTCACTCTCAGCCCAGTGCCTTTCAGTGCTACTGTACCAGCAGTAATTGATTCTTTGAGAAAACTAGTGCCCCCCACACTCTCGTGCACACACACACACACACACACACACATACATACAGATTTCTAGTAAGAGCAGTAAGTGACAAGTGATCACATGGTATATACATCTTTAAGTTGACAGACTTAAAGTTCCTGCCACCCTATGTCTGCTGGTGTAATCATCAAGACTAAACTTGAAGGCAGAAAATGTAGCACTTTGCTTTGCATTTAGTAGTAACTTATTCCATAGGCTGAAAATACATTGAGTTAGGGACCTATCCTTCAGAAAGTCCTCTTTACTTCTTGGCATAAATTATGGACTCTGGTACAAGTGTGCAGAGTGTGTCTGGTTTTGAAAAAAAAAAAAAAAAAGAGGTCATATAGGATTCAAACTTTTATGGCTCAAAAAGTGAGACACGGCTCACCTCTGAGCAGCTGATAGGCTACTGAATATAAATTAATTATGCTAATTTATCAAGATAGTTGGATTGGGGCATTTCAGTGTAAAAAATATGCTTGATTTGTATTTATACATGCCAAAGAGGGCATTATATTCAATGAAGGGTCTGATAAGGGAAGAGTACAGTGGAAAGATAAATTCTTTGGACCTTGATGCTATTCTCTGAAATTAACAGCGCTGAATAGAAGAATTTATTGATTATGGTGAAAACACAATGACAGAATAAGTGAGAGTTCTCCACAAAAGTACCTGAGTTTCTCATGATTGTATCTGTTTGAAGAGGAATACCACTTAAAATATATGGGATAGGAAGAGATTTCTTGCCGAACACTACTGTGCTGCATTTTTTTTGCACTTAGCTTGAGATCATTTTCAGTACAATCCAGTATATGCATATATCAGGTCTTTTTGGAGCAGTTTAGTTATCCGTGGATGAGCAGACAAGTGTCAAGCTTGCAGTTGTCAGTAAACCTGGTCAACCATACGTAAAGGATATTGTCTTATATGTATGCAGAATGAATGCCAAACAGGAGAGGCCCAACACTGATCACTGTGGGTACTCCACTAGCTGTAATTTTACATCCAGAGAAGGTACCAGAAACTTTCACCACTTGAAATCTGTTAGATAGCCAGTCTGCAATCCAACAGGCGAGATGGGGAGTTACATTAAGCTTGTCAACTTTTTAATAATACCAGTATGGGAGATAGTGTCAAAAGCTTTGGCTAGGTCAAGATCAGCAACATATACAGAATGACCATTGTCATAAGCTTTTGTAATGTTTTCAAACAAGATTTCCAGGTTCAGGAGAGAAGACCTGTGCATCACAAAACCAAACTGAGTGAGCTGTATATCGGTTAAATTGCTCATGTTTCCATACATAATTTCTGCAGTGATTCATTGCATGGCTTTGCATACATGTCTGTTGAGGCTGATGGGCTTATAATTTGATCTGTAGAGACACCACCTTTGTGCAGAGGAGTCACAGTGTATGATGTTCATTGTAGTCAGTGTTGCAATACTTAGTATTTAGTCTTGGGAATTCCTGCCATGCAGAAGCCCATGTCTACCTGAATACCAGAGTCTTTTGTCATCCTCCAGCCAACGGATGTCCTCTTCTACAAGTTGAAATATGTTTGCCATGGAGAAGTCCCTAAAAATGATTTCATTTGGTTATGGGTTGGTAAAATTAAACCTTGACAGATAGGGTAACTGATTTGTGGTCTGTCGAAAAGGTATTTGATTTGATGGTACTAAGGTGATTTCTAAGATCTTTGGAGGACATTAATGGGGATCTGTAGCTAACAATGAAGTAAGTTAGAGTTGCTTAGGGTGATTTCATATCTCTGGGAGCTCCAAGTTAGAGTTGTGGGTAATCTGACTTGAAATTTTCTGACTAATACAAATACTTATCTGAAGTTATAGAAGGGCCTGAAGGGCATTATGACCCTGGTATAGATTGAGAACAGTCATTGTACTGAAACTGTCAACTGTACAGATATGAATGTGTGTGAGTGGCAGGAAAGCCTCAGGTTTTGGCATCATTGTGTTTAGACTCATAATATTGAGCACTGCTATCATAATGTTGGATGAATTTGGGTTTCAGTTTGCTATGCGTGAATGTACATTAGGGAGACTACCTAAAAAGGACATTTTTAGCAAAGCAAAAGCTTCAGCCAGAATACATAAGCTGTAATATAAGAAGGATGTAGGTAGTCACTGTCAAAGCAGGAAGTCTTATCCACCATCTTATTCCAGGATGATATATACTAGAGCCCATTTGAGTTTTTAAAAAGAGTTATAATACACCAGTTGTCGCTATTACCATTATGTAAATGAGCGACCACAAGCTTTTAAACTGAATAATGGAGCTCTTTAGTTAGGAAGAAATTAGGCGATACACTTTCAGAATTAAATATTTAGACAAATATGCTCTTGCACAGTGAAATATAAAATAAGATTTGAAGAGCTAGATGGTGTTAGGAAAAAAAATGACTTGTCTTTAGACTACCACTAACTGAAAATAACTTTAATCTACATCTAAATTTTATGACCATGTAGCAGTTGAACAAAACTCAAAAACCAAATTTTATAGATGTAATTTCATAGACATTGGACAACAGTCTGTCTCTTTTGGTATTGAAAGTCCATTAAATGTTTTCTTCACTGTTCCAAGTCTATAATGTCTGCTAAGCACTCCCAAATGAAAAAGGAATATTTATACCTGTAGTGCTGTACTGAATTTTGATGGAAGAGTCCCATTACTTGGAAAAAATACTACAGAGTGTTGTCCTGAAATGAGACTACACTGACATATTCAGTTACCACTGTCATTTTAAGGTCTCTGAGGTCTGCTACTTTGTGAGTGTATGTTGGTGTGAATAAACCTAATTTTTTCACTTGTAGACACGTGTCTGGTCAGTCGTTACCAGAACTTATGACCATAGGTGAAAGATGTCCGTTACATATTCCCATCATAGCTCCCACCCATTCATCAGTCTGTCAAGCCCCTCTACTTTAATTCATGATCAAAAATCCATAATAATGATAATATATATGGCTGTACTCACTATTGTCCAACCTCCCAAATGTTGACATGGCTAACATTGACATAGTTATGTCGACAAACAAACACAATGGTGCACATTTTCCAGGGCTAATTTTTGGTACATGTAAAAACAAAAACAATACTTTTTGCAGGGGGTAAGCTCACCCTGTGCTCCCTATACCCCTCTGCTAATTATATATACTAACACCAAGGTGACTCAATCCCCTGGTGAAAAGTCATATTCCCCTACCCAGGGATTGTCAATTTCTCACATTGGTTAACCATGTTTATTGTAATCCAGAGTGTGTCATTTGGTCTCAGATCAGCTAATGCTCTCTTTCTCTAACCCCCCCCCCCCATAATAGTAGCCAGGCATTCATCTGAATAGTGGCAGTATTAGGGGAAAGTTTTTATCAGATTAAGGTGTAGGGTTTAGGGACAGCATTAGGGTTAGCACCCATTACTAAGGTGGACGGGGGGGGCTGTGCCCACCTTAGTTACAATAATTGAGCTCTTTTCCCTCCCCTCTAAGCCTTTTGGTTATTTGGTGACTTTTCCCAGATTATTTTCCTTAATTGTATTGGGAGTTTAATGATGGTCATGTTTCTTGGAGTACTACTTTCTCCACATTTATGATCTTTTGGTAAAATCATGTGCTTTCTCTTTTGTATGTTGGCTAGCATTGAGATGTACATGCTTCACAAACTGAGAACCACAAAACCAAAAAGTAGAGTGGACCCGGACCACAGAAAATCAACCAAGCAAGTTTAATGCCACAAAAATTCCAACAACCAAAGTTTAAGCACTTTCATCAGAATGTATCACAGACTTCTTCAGAAACACTTAAACTCAATTGTATGCAACATTTAAATACTCCACCTACAATATCACATGATAACCCCTCATTACTCAATTAATGCAAAACAAACATTTCTTTAAAAAAATACACCACACTTAAAATCAAAATTACAGGTATGCTAAGTTTACTCCTACAGGTGAAAATACTCTTCTAAAACAACATATATATGCAGAATGACTGTTAGAGAAATATGTAAAATTGTGGAAAATTATAATACATAAGAACGAAATCTGAGCACACTAATAATTGAGGCATAGTCATTTAACCCAGGATATACACACACAAGTTAAGTTTAATTTGCCGTCTAAGTTCTTTAAGTTCCACTAGGTAATTCCACGGACCTCCCCTAATATTTTGGTGGATTATATCAATACTCACAAATTTAAAAAAATGGTCAGGGTTACCAGAAACATGTTTGGCCAAAGCATTATTACTATTACCCTTCCTTATGTCCAAAATATGTTCATATATCTGCTCTCCGAACTTTCTTTTAGTTTTCCCCACATAAAAACAGTTACATTGTTGACAGAGAGCTAGATAGACTATACCCATCATGTTGCAGTTACAATAAAAAGATGTCCTAATGCAAACACCATTCACATATACCTTAACTAATTCAATAAGGTATTTACAATAAGGACAGAATCCACATTTACAGGTGCCCCTCTTTCTAGAGGAGACCAAGGATTCCTTGTAGACAGGGAATTCCATGATTTCTGTAAAACTCAGTCCT
The DNA here is from genome assembly GCF_019279795.1 of Protopterus annectens. Lineage (NCBI taxonomy): Eukaryota > Metazoa > Chordata > Ceratodontiformes > Protopteridae > Protopterus > Protopterus annectens. Next base: position 101,015,627 of record NC_056731.1, on the reverse strand, counting down.
TTTCTGTAAGCCATTCTTATACCATTAAGGTATATCTCCTTAAATTCACTAAAACACTATAAGATTTGCCAATGTGTGTTTAAAATCTGTTGAATAAACGCACATTCTGGAGTGTATTTGGTGATAAAAGATAAAGAATAATCAGGGTCACTAGCAGTACTATTTTCTTCAATTATAATTTTTGTAGAAGAATTGTCCCTAACCCCGCAGAACAAGGGTTTTTAAAAACCAGTAGCTTTCTGTTCAATTTCAAAAAATACAGCCTCCACCAATTCCTTAGGGTAACCTCTGTTAAAAAACATATCAGATAAAATCTTGGCTTCTACTGAAAAAGATTCATCTTCAGTGGTCATCCTCATAAGCCGAACAAATTGTGCCTTGAGAATACCCCTTTCCTGGTGTGGGGTGTGGCAACTATCAAAGTGTAAAAAACTATTAGAATGCGTGGGCTTTCTGTATATGTTGCTAACAAACCTATTGTTAGCCTCATCCTTAGAAATCTTAACATCTAAATAAGAAATGCTCATTTTGTTGTGGATATATGTAAATTTGAGGAAGCTAGTGGTTTGGTTCAAATAATCAACAAAAGATTGTAACTTGGTCCCAGAACCCATTCCAGAAAATAATGACGTCATCCAAAAAAACGTATATGTAGTACCCAAGGAGGGTTGACACCAGATTTGTCTAACACATATTTCCTTTCCCATTGAAGCATAATTATATTAGCAAATATGGGGGCACAAGCTGCCCCCATAGCTACACCCCTCCCTTTGAAGGAAATAAGTGTCCATCAAAAAAGACAAAATTGTTTTTCAGAACCAGTTCCATAAACAGAGTCAAAACATTAATTTCATTGTTGGAAAATACCCCTGATTCAATTAGAAAGTCATGGAACCATTCAAATCCTATGTCATGAGGTATTACATTGAATAGGTTAACTACATCAATAGTATAGAAAACATATTCATGATCATACTCTACTTGTGACACTTTACCTAAAAAGTCCCACAAATCTTTTCAAATGTGTGAAAACCCATTCAAAACATTTTTAAATTTTAAATCAATATATTTGGCCAAGGAGTGGGTTTAAGACTTGGATGCATTAAATATTGGCCTCAGTGGTGGATCCTTCAGGTCTTTATGTATCTTCAGCAAACCAGAGCTAGAGGGAATAACAGGAAATTTCCCCTCCAAGAATGACCAGGTACTCAAATCAGTTTCACCCTGGTCTAACATATCCTGAAGTATCCAATCAGTTCTAGCGTAGGCTATGTTCACTCTGTTTAATGAGGTCTCCTCATAAAAATCCTCATCACACAAGAAAGAGAACATCCTATTTAAATAGTCATTTGCATCCATGATAACCCCCCTCCCTTATTGGGTTTCATAACCCATAACATTTTATTTGCACACAATTGCTTCATTAAGCTAAGTTCGCATTTAGAAAGTTTACTAACCAAGGGTAACCTCTTCCTATACATCAAAGACCTAAAGTCGAAATCATGTGATCTTTTAAATAAAAGTAAAGGGAGGGGAAGTGGTGGATTAAAGGTACTATTTCTTTTAAACTCTTCAATTATCATAGCCACAGCTTTATCTTGAAACAATGCTTTGAGATTTATTTTATGCAAAAATAGTTTCAAGTCTATAATTAAATCATCAATTCTGCTGTGGTTTGTGGGAACAAAATTAAAACCTTTACACAATAAGTCAGCCATTCCAGTATTGAACACATGTTCGGTGTAGTTAAAAATGACAAAAGTCACCTTTTACATTTTCCACAATGTTCACCATGTCGATACATTCATTGTCATGACTGTTGAGTTCGCCTTTATCCAGAACAGGCAATACACAGTCAACAGAGCTCAATACAGTGTTCAACAAAAAATTGTTCGTCCATTCTTCTCCAGTTCTGATGCTTCTGTCTCCCGCCCCCCGGTTCATATTCCTGTTTTCTCTCCTGGCGTGCTGCTGATTGCGTCAGTTCCTGATCCTCTCTGAACGTGTCGGGATGTTTTGGCCTAAAGGGACTGGGACAGCAGTGTTGTAGTCATCATCATCACGATTCAGGCTATCTGCACCTCCATTGTTGGCAATTATATGCAACATTTAAATACCCCACCTACAATATCACATGACAAACCCTCATTGCTCAATTAACGTAAAACAAACATTTTTTTAAAATAATACACAACACTTAAAATCAAAATTACAGGTGTACTAAGTTACTCCTACAGTTGAAAATACTCTTCTAAAACACTATATATATATATATCTACAATGACTGTTATAGAAATATATAAAAATTGTGGAAGTTTATAATACAAAAGAAGTATCCAGGCTGACCTTCTTTTTAAACAGCAGAAAGGAGCCCTTTTTAACATTTTTCAAACCGTGGATGAAATAATTACCAATATTCAGTGAAGGAAGGAACGGAAGTTTGAACAAGACCATTGTGACTACCTGAAAGGTTTAGCCTATCCTAAGCCCTTGGTTACCATGGTACCAGCCAGTGGAGGGGCAGATAGCCCGAATCATGATGACGATGACTATGAGACTGATGTCCCATCACCTTTAGGCCCAAACATCCTGAGACGTTCAGAGAGAATCAGGAACTGATACAATCAGCAGAACGCCACGAGAGGAGATGGGAATATGAAGGGGGGGGTAGAAGCGCCAGAACTGGAGAAGAATGGACCAACAATTTGTTAGTCGAACACTGTATTGAACTCCATTGGCTGTATATTGCCTGTTTTAGATAAAGGTAAACTCAATGGTCATGACAATGAATGTATTGACATATGGTGAACATTGTGAAAAATGTAAAAGGTGAATTTTTTAATTTTCATCTACACCGAACGTGTTCAATACGGGAATGGCTGACTTATTTTGTAATGGTTTTAATTTTGTTCCCACAAACCACAGCAGAATTGATGATTTAATTATAGACTTGAAACTATTTTTGCGTAAAATAAATCTCCAAGCATTGTTTCAAGATAAAGCTGTGGCTATGACAATTGAAGGGTTTAAAAGAAATAGCACCTTCAATCCACCACTTCTCCTCCCTTTACTTTTATTTGAAAGGTTATGTGATTTTGACTTTAGGTCTTTGATGTATAGGAACAGGTCACTCTTGGTTGGTAGCCTTTCTAAATGTAAACTTAGTTTATTGAAGCAATTGTGTGCAAATAAAAACTTATGAGTTATGAAACCCAATAAGGGAGGGGGGGTTGTTGTTATGGGTCTGGATGACTATTTAAATAGGATGTTCTCTTTTTTGTGTGACGAGGATTTTTATGAGAAGACCTCATTAAACAGAGTGAACATAGCCTACACTAGAATTGATTGGATACTTCAGGATATGTTAGATCAGGGTGAAATTGATTTGAGTACCTGGTTATTCTTGGAGGGGAAATTTCCTGTTATTCCCTCTATCTTTGGTTTGCGAAGATGCATAAAGACCTGAGGGATCCACCACTGAGGCCAACAGTTAATGCATCCAAGTCTAAAACTCACTCTTTGGCCAAATATATCGATTTAAAACTTAAAAATGTTTTGAATGGGTTTTCACACATTTGTAAAGATTCGTGGGACTTTTTAGGTAAAGTGTCACAAGTAGAGTATGATCATGAATATGTTTTCTGTACTATTGATGTAGTTAACCTATTCATTGTAATACCTCATGACATAGGACTTGAATGGTTCCATGACTTTCTAACTGAATCAGGTATTTTCCAACAATGAAATTAATGTTTTGACTCAGTTTATTGAACTGGTTCTGAAAAACAATTTTGTCTTTATTGATGGACACTATTTCCTACAAAGGAAGGGTGTAGCTATGGGGGCAGCTTGTGCTTCCATATTTGCTAATATAATTATGCTTCAATGGGAAAGGAAATGAGCATTAGACAAATTTAGTGTCAACCCTCCTTGGGCACTATATTTGCATTTTTTTGGATAACATCATTATTTTTTGGAGGGGTTCTGGGACCAAGTTACAATCTTTTGTTGATTATTTGAACCAAAACCAAACCACTAGTTTCCTCAAATTTACATATATCCACAACAAAATGTGCATTTCTTATTTAGATGTTAAGATTTCTAAGGCTGCGGCTAACAGTAGGTTTGTTAGCAACATATATTGAAAGCCCACGCATTCTAATAGTTTTTTACACTTTGATAGTTGCCACCCCCCACACCAGTAAAGGGGTATTGTCAAGGCATAATTTGCTTGGCTTATGAGGATGACCAATGAAGGTGAATCTTTTTCAGTAGAAGCCAAGATTTTATCTGATATGTTTTTTTAACAGAGGTTACCCTAAGGAATTGGTAGAGGCTGTATTTTTTTAAATTGAACAGAAAAGAGCTACTGGTTTTTACAAACTCTTGCTCTGTGGGGTTAGGGACAATTCTTCTACAAAAATTGCAATTGAAGAAAATAGTACTGCCAGCGACCCTGATTATTCTTTATCTTTTATCACCAAATACACTCCAGAATGTGTGTTTATTCAATAGATTTTAAACACACACTGGCAAATCTTATAGTGTTTTAGTGAATTTAAGGAGATACACCTTAATGATATAAAAATGGTTTACAGAAAAGGGCTGAGTTTTAAGGAAATCCTGGAATCCCCTGTGTACAAGGAATCCTTGGTCTCCTCTAGAAAGAGGAGTAAAATTGGATTCTGTCCTTATTGTAAATACCTTATTGAATTAGATAAGGTAAATGTGAATGGTGTTTGCATTAGGACACCTTTTTATTGTAACTGCAACACGATGGGTATAGTCTGTCTAGCTCTCTGTTAACAATGTAATTGTTTTTACGTGGGGAAAACTAAAAGAAAGTTCAGAGAGTGAATATATGAACATATTTTGGACATAAGGAAGGGTAACATTAATAATGCTTGGCCAAACATGTTTCTGGTAACCCTGACCATTTTTTAAATTTGTGGGTATTGATATAGGCCACCAAAATATTAGGGGAGGTCCGTGGAATGACCTGGTGGAACTTAACTCAGATTGCGTTCTTATGTATTATAATTTTCCACAATTTTTATATATTTCTATAACAGTCATTGTGCATATATATGGTGTTTTAGAAATGTATTTTCACCTGTAGGGGTAACTTAGCACACTTGTAATTTTGATTTTAAGTGTTGTATATTTTTTTAAAGAAACATTTGTTTTGCATTAATTGAGTAATGAGGGGTTGTCATGTGATATTGTAGGTGGGGTATTTAAATGTTGCATACAATTGAGTTCAAGTCTTTCTGAAGAAGTCTGTGATACATTTTGACGAAAGCGCTTAAACTTTGGTTGTTGGAATTTTTCTGGCATTTAAACTCGATTGGTTGACTTTCTGGTACACTCTACTTTTTGGTTTTGTAGTATTGAGATGTACACACTACAAGGTTATGGAAAAACTCAACCCATAACCCCTGCTGCATTTGTTTTCTTACATGAAGTGTGCTGTGAGAGCTACTGACAGCAGTCTTTATCTGCACCTTCTACCTACAAAAATATACTTTTCCCCTGCCATTGATATTCGCTAGTAATCATGAAGGAATGCTGTCCAAACAGAATCTGAAGAAGGATGTTTCTTTCGATGTGTCCTGTTGTTCTGCTCTCAGTCAGACATTTTGTGATATTTACTGTTCTGTTATTAGATTGTTGCTGTATAAATTATGAATTTTATTTTGCTGCATGACTGTTTCCTATAAATGTTTAATTTGTATAACTTGTTGGAGCTTTTCTTCCCGGGCCTATGCTGAAAAAGGGCTACTTATCTCAGTCGGACAGACCCGGTCAACAAATGTAAAATAAATAAATTTACGTTTTCTTTAATTCATGTAGTGACTAGTAAAATAAAGCAAGTCACAGCTGTAACAGATTTATGTTCCATTCCTCAAGTTCTGTAATATGGGTCAATGTCTGCACTGGCATTAGACAGAGAGAATTGTGTGGAGAGAAAGAGAGAAAGGGGAGGACACACAAACAGGATGGCAGATGGCACATTTAATATCCCTTGTCTGTGGCACACAATGTAGTGTGTGGTCATCTGCAGGCACAATATGAATATATTATAATGAGTGGAAACCACTTGTGTCATTGTTCCTGTTGCTGGGAGCTTAGCTTCATCATAGATTTAGGGTGCAAGTGAGAATAGCTGTGGTAGCAGGTTAGATTGCACCGTGGGATAACATTACTCATACTACTTTATTGCCACTGAAAGGTATACTTTGTTGACTTTATTCAGATGTTTTCACCAATTTTGTTTTACATTTCCATAACGATATGTAGAAGATCAGCATTTGAAAAAAAAATAACTCTGGTTATGCGAACACCAACTGTCATTGTGTGTGGATGTGGTGCTATATCTTATTTTGGTGTGGACAGCCAACAAAACAACTGGAGTTTGTTCTGTGAATAGCAAACATTATCAGGGGAATAATTTGCAAAGCTTTTCAGTGCTTGGCCTATTTTGGCTACACAATTAGATAACAGCATGTACAGTGGGTTACCTACCTATGCTACAAGTCCTATTAATAGTACCAGGGTCTGGTACAGGATTCAGGCAGCAAACCAGCCCAGTGTGTTTCTCCACTGCCCAACACGCTCACTCTATTAAAATACCCAGTTAGCTGAATTTTTTTTAGTCTTTAGTATTTTTTAAATTTTGGGAGAGGAGAATCTTAAGTGTTTCATTCATTTTATATTGTTATTAGGATGCAGTAATCCAGTTCTAGAGAGAGGAGTTATATGATGGAGTCTTGAAGCACTGTCTGCTGTTTTTTTAATTCTGTGCTTTGAATCTTGGGGGACTAGGTTAATGCTTCTGATAGGATTCCTGAAAAGGGTAGAAGGCTTTACTCAGATTCATGGCTTTTGCAAAGCCTCTTTGGACGTAATTGAGGCCTGCATTCTTCATGTTACTTGGTACTGTAATATTTTATTTATGAAACTGAGATTTATTCATTGCATTTATTTTTTTTTTCCTATTCTCTATTTGTTTTGGGTCTTTTTGAATGCTGAGCAGAAAGGCTAGATAGATGTACATTTCTGATGATTCATTGCATGTCTGTATCTTCATTTGAACTGATTTTTTATCAGGTGTTTTTGTTTATATAACAGGTTCCTGGTCATGTGTTGTGATGAGAGTGGGACTTTTTAATTAGAAGGGTCATTGCTTTCCTGTTTGGGGCTGGATTTCTTTTAGGCCTTTATCTTGTTTTAGATGACATTTTATATAACTTTCTGTGGAAGTCAGATAAGTACTTATTTATTTTTCTTAAATGTAAATTGATTTTTTTACTATATGTGTTTTATTTTACTTTTGTATTTTTACTAGGTGATCTAAAAGTAGTGTTTGCTTAATTTGCTGGGCACATGGCAATTTGATGTCAGTATGTACAGTGCTCTGTAGTATACCACAAATTAATTGCTCCATTTTTGAAAAAAAAAATTGATATCATCTTTAACTTTTAGTCTTTTCTTTTAAGAAAAACGTCTACTTCAGCCAAATGACTGCTTCATTTCCAAGTCTATGGTGGAATCTAGTCGTGTGTTCGTTTGCAGACAAGATCTTACAGATGTTTTGGTAAGAGCCCATTTGGGGTGTTTTGTTTCTCTTCCATTTTGGACGGCCCATATCTGTTAACACACTTTGTGTTTGTTTAATGGTCTTGAGTTTTAACTTTTATTCTTTATTGTCATGCAGCAGAGACTGTATGAAAAATAGTGTGTTACAACATACTAAGACATAGAACTGCTTGTGCTCTTTGGTCCTCCATTGCATCATTTGTGCTTTGCTTTAATGCTGCACACTACCTTTCCTAATACAAAGATCTACAGTAACAAAAGTAATATTTTCAACTTCTCACCCAGATGAACAAGTGAATGGTGTGCATGTTTTCAGGTATCATATAACTTATGCCAGTAAATGTAGCAGCCTTATTCTGGAAGAAGATTAACTGGAATCTACCTTAATGCAGCACGAGTCAGATGAAATGCTAGTAGGCATTGCAGATGTAGTTTAGTGTGCTGCAAAACCCATTGTTGTTACCAGGCTGAAACTTTGAGGTACAACATAGTTGCTTCTGAGCAATTTTATTTTGGTAACTACCTTGTTGTGTTTTCGGCTTTTCCCGGTTAGGGGTCGCCACAGCGGAATTCCGGTACGCTAATGATTGGCAGTAGATTTTTACGTGCCAAGTTGCCGGTCCTGACGCACAACCTTCAATGAAGGTACGCCCATTCATGCATGTCTCCACACAGAAGATGCTCTAGCTGAGAATAGAACAGGACAACGTCTTACTGTGAGGCGACAACACTACCTAATGTAGATTAAGAGCAAAACACAAATGTACTGATTATACCTCTGATAAAAGGTAACAAGAATTAAGAGATTTCCAAACAGTGTGCCTATTTTAGGTTATATGTAATGCTCTCTCTCTTGTAATCTGCATTCTAACTAAATCACATTCTAAATGCGCAGCATATAGAGAAACACGTTTACATTGCTGCTTCCTTTAGTCTAAGCATGTCACTGTAGGTTTGCATTTCAGTTATCTTATATTTTCAGTACAGTCTTAGAGTGGGTGTTTGGATATTTTGAAAGTTTTATTTTTTTTTGACAACCTTGTGTGTTTTTGAAAGGACATTGTGATATCAGTATGTGACTAGCATAGGAAATGGGAGTAATCAAAAACAAATATAAAAAGAAAACAAGTGGAAGGAGACGCAGCAGGTTTTTTTTTCAAGGAAGCATATGCAGAAGCAGACGGGAGAGAGCAGTTAAGGAAACACTGTTATAAAGCTACAGGAATTAGAAGAAAAGAAAAACAAGCATTTGTACTTGTTGAATGTTGGCTTCCATTGGAATGGACTGCAGCAGTAGAGATTAAAGATGAGTCATTAGTAAAATATGAGGCAGATTGTGGTTAAAAAATAAGACAGCAATCCTTCAGTGCTTCACCTGTACTGTGAATGCATTTTTAATTTTTGTAACACAAAGTCTAATCTTGGTTAACAACTCTACTTTCCACCTGTTTTCCTTAATAGTTCAGTTTGTCTAGACTACATGAGATTGCATTTTTTTTCTCCTTGTGGGTTGGTTAATCGTTGTTACAAAATACTAAGACATAGTATGAAAATGGAGAACTGGTCTGAGGTCTGGTATAACGATATGTATCTTGTGTTATATGTTTGGTTAAGATAGGAAAATGTAGAGAGGAGTATTTATTTCTATTTTTAGATCACATATTCATTGCATTGTGAGCAGTGGGAAGCTAGCACTCCTCTTCCTAGCCTTACTTATTATATGTTTTTCTTCCTTAATCCTTAAAATTTCCTCAATGGCTCCTCACCTGTACCCACTTAACTCATTCATTGTTTCCATGTCAGGTGATCTGAATCAGCCCACTGACTCCCTGAAAGTTGAGAGTTGGTTGTTGGAGATCAAGCTACTCTGTAGATCATGTGGATTCTCCAGCTCCTGTTCTCTGGAGACAGCTCATGAGCTCCCCTATAGGCTGCCCTAGTAGAATACATGCATGTATCATTCATCTCCTGCCTGCTGTTTGACTGAGTGACTTGTTCCTAGTGCAATAGGAGCATGCTAGCACATTGCTGTTAGTGATTCGCCTGCCTATTGGTAGTTGTCATTAATGCAGCAAGTCAAACCACCTCCGTATTTCCATGATGGATTACCCAACAGCAGCCACTCACTCCAGCCCTCCCTGCTCATTCCTTCTTGCATCCACACCTGTAGTTGAACATGAGTTCTCTTTGTCATAAAACAGGCTTTAGCTTTCTACACTATAAAGTGATACTAATTGAATGTTAGCTCAAGTATGAAATCTAAACAAAAGAAAGTGCAACAGCTAAGACCAATCATAATTAAACAGTAATAGTCAGTAAATAAGGGTAAGATGATTAACATGGCCCAATGTAAAAGAAGACAGAAATGAAGAGAATCTGTCTGAATTAAATCAAAGCTGAAGACAGTCATGCTTTATGTATTCAGCAAAACTGAGTAGTATACACAATGAAATGTCATTGCGTTTTAAATGTCAGGGGATTGTCGGGGTATCAGATGATGAGATAATGATTTAAGATGTACTGTAGATTTCCTCAGCTGATGCTTACATCTGGATAGGAGACTTCCCTATGTGATTTTTGTGTTAGTGTTTCCCATGTGGGAGATGGCTTCTCTTTCTATGTCGTGTAATTGGTATAAACACAACTGTTTTAAGTTATTATGCAACTTCCTTCATATGTTGTAAATGGCTTAAGTGGTAACCAGAACATTTTACAATTTTAGATTGTAAATATTTGAATCAGGAAAGAATAATGTTGCTTGTTTACAAGGAATAAACTTCAGGGACATTATAACTCTTTAAATGGCTATACATATATTTGTAATAGTTAAACATCTAAAGGGATTGTTATTTTTGTTAGTTCCTTTAAAAGGTCCATTGAGCAAGTGCGTAAGGACATTGATAGGAGAAGTGTACTGGTTAAAACTTTGGTCAGTACTTCTATGTATTTAATTGTTTCTTTATAGGTCTCATTTCAGAACTAACAATAATTGGCTAAATGATAATCCTATGGGTATTTTTGAGTCAAAATGTATCTTATTCCAGATAGACTTAAATGCAGTTGTATTTGTGCTTAGAAGAATATAATAACTTGATGGGTCTTTCCATAAAGAAAATCTCCAACAGATTTTCTCCACCCCATTTGACATAGATGGAACTGAAAAGAGGAAATTTTCTTGTCATGACATGACTTGTAAAACTGTCTCCCCTATAGAGTACTTACATGTGGCTCTATGGTCTTGAAAGGGGAGGGCTATAAATATTATATTTTTTTCACCCTGGAAATACATTATTATAAATTTGACTTAAAAGCTGCTATAGGCAAGTATTCCATAAATTAAATTATGATTGTTACAGTCACCTTGTTTTGTAAATGCAACTCGGTACAGATCATGAGATTGCGGTGGAGCAGCAATTAGCACATATCTTTTTATTATTTATGGACATAAGTTTTTAGTAGGAAGTGTAATAGAGAAGAAAGCAAAAGACGGGAGCTATTCTTGGAAGAATCTTAGGAGATGAGTAGTGTTTATTGCAAGCCACTTATTAAAAAATAAACTTTGCCTTACAATTTGAATCAGAGAAACACCTAATGGAATTAATTTTAAAGCAAATAACTACTTTTATATATATATATATATATATATATATAATCTAAAAATTGTATTTTAAGGAAGATTATTTGGGTGTTTTTCCTCACACAGCAGGTAAAAACTGTTCAACAGAATTTGATAAATACAGCTAAAAATAAGGGTCAGAATGTGGTTCTTGATGTGTAGCATAATAAAGACTCTCTCTTAGTTATTAGCAAGAATTAAATTATGCTAATACAGCATTGAGAAAGTTCATATTGTTAACTTTTGAAATAATCTGTTGGAGATTACACAGATTACTACAACTTTGCGTAACAGTAAGACTTTTGGAATTGATAGACATCTGTAAATCTTTTCAGTCAGTAATGTCTCGTGTTTTGTAAAATTATCATCTCTACATACCGTACCTGTTTGGACTAGTTCTCCATTTTCATCATTGACTAAAATTCTGCTTATATTCAGGAATTTTATAAATATTGATCAAGAGAAGAATTTCCATCTGGTAGTATTATTGAATGTTGATATTAAGTTTAAAATGACAGGAAAATGGATTTATAATTGTATGTCACCTGCTAATTGTACAGTAATTTCCCAATGGAAGTATGGTTTCTTTAAAAATTAAAAAAAAATTACCTTAAGCCGATTGAGACAGTTGGGTCCAATAAGGCCCCACATGATCACAATCAACTGCTGCCCAGTCATATTTCTAGTCATCATCATTATTGGCAGCCCACACAAGGTAAAGTTTCTTCAGCTCACCTGTGAGATGCTGTTTTGCCCTGTGAGTTGTGGGCTACTACATGTTTACTAGTGCAAGACATTTGGGGGTAAGTAGTCTTGCTACTGATGCTGGTATTGGCCAGTGTTAGTGCAGCAAGACTGCATATCCCTAAATCCCTTGCGCACAGAGTCTTTCCATTGCATGTGGTTCGCCTTTCAGCTATCTTGCATTTGCCAGAAAAGATTCATATTTCACACTTAAAACAAGACAATGACACAAAACATTGACCAAACCCTTTAAACTGCAAATTCTTAACAGTTCAAGTCAATCCTTGACCCAGCCAGCAGTCTTGTCATTAGCTCTCAGTATCACCTACATTGGCAACATTGGTGATGTCAGTAGAACTGTAACTGTCTGATGGTGAAGAAAGCAGATATTAAACAATGCAATGGTGATGGCAGATTGACAGTAGGAATAGGTGGCCTGTGTAAGTTACTTAACTGCATTTTGGCACTCTATAATATTTCAGATTGATGATCCAGTATGCTGTGGATTCTGCATATATAGCTAATGAAAACCAGAATTTTTGCCATAATGTACAAATACTCATAGTTGTAGATGACTGAAAACTTTGTGGGATGTATATCAAGGTGTATAGGTAATTGCTATAGTAGGTCATAGAACAGTAGCATCGCTGTGTAAAACATATAAAAAAGTTTTCATGTTTCCTTTTTTTTCACCTCATTAATGCTTCACTTTGCAGTAGCAATCCTTATGTCTGACACAGTTATGCTTTGTAGAGAGCATGTTGCTTCACTTAGCAGTTGCGAGTAATACAACAGTTTGCACTTCATGATAAGGGAAATGAAGCATGCTGAGTTGAAACAGCTAAAAAGCAGAAACCGCTATAGCTGTCACAGTAAACCTCTTTTCACTAAAAAGCCCATCACTCTCTCTGGATTTAATAAATCATGCAATGTATTTTTCTTTCAGTTTGTCTTCTTTATATGAGTGGCTTATTTTTTTTTTAAATTGCAGTTAGGATATTTTAAGTGGCTTCAGTGACCTACATGCTGTACTTAATATAACACCTCACCAGCCTCCTCATGTATGCACTTAGGTATTGATTTTAGCAGTAAATGAAGATCTGTGTTACTAAAATCTGATAAATATAAAAACTCTGGATGTAATAGAATTTATTGAGAATGTTTTAAGAGTGTAGTTTTCTTTTTTTTTATGTTTTAATAAGAAACATCTTTATTAAATTATCAGTTATGACATAGACAGTCATACATTTATATAAATGAAAACAAACTATATTGACATAATGTTATACATCACAAATCATGTTGACATAATTTTACTTGCAAAAATTATACCTCACTTATAATCTACCTATTCATGGTCAGTCAGGCATTATGTAGCTCAGTCAAATCTTGCTATCTTTTAAACCTCATTCCTCCCCTATAGGTATTATTCCCAGAATTCCAATGTTTTCTATGTATTTTGCTCCTACTCTTTATAAAGATCACAATTCCAGTTTTATCTGTTGTTATATTCACTACTAGTAGTACAGTTGGTTTAAACTTTGATTTCCATTTTATACTAATTGCTTTTTTGGCAGTCACCATAATTAGACTCAGCAAGGCCTTGCTATGTCTAGGCAATTCTGATTTTATATCACAGTTCAGAAAAATAATTTCCCTAGATACACCAATTTGCTAATGGTGGTGAGGGAGGCCATGGTGGTGCAGCAGTTAGCGTTGCCGCCTCACAGCAAGAGGTTCTCTGGTTCAATTCTCGGCTGGGGTGCCTTCTGTGTGGAGTCTGCATGTCCTCCCTATGGTCGCGTGGGTTTCCTCCGGTTTCCTCCCACATCCCAAAGACAATGCAGTAGGTGAACTGGACACTCTAAATTGTCCCTAGGTGTGAGTGTGTGTGTATGACTCCTGTGGAAGGTTGGGCGCCGGGCTGGCAACTCAACACCATAAAACTCCACTGCCATTCATGTGCAGACAGATGATCCGCTGTGGCGACCCCTAATCGGGAAAAGCTGAAAGAAGAAGAAGACGACACCAGTTTGCTAATGCAGTATTTCTAGTCTGTAGGGGATCTTTAAAGTCTAAGTAAAACAACAAGACTACAGACCTACCAAAAAAACTTTATTAAACTCTTTAAAGTCTGCCAACTCATTGCACTCCCAGAAAATATGTTCTCCATTACCTCTTTCTTCCCCATCACACCTCCAACATTTGCTATCTATTGAGGAAAAATTCTCTGGAGTCTACTATGTAAACATTTCCACACAAAAATCCTAAATGTTCATTATTTTGTTGCATATTTGGTAGACATACACATATTCCCCCATTGTTTCTTTGTGGATGGCTTATCCAGTCTCTCTTCCCAATTCTTTTTAACCTCCTCTGATTGATTTTTATACTTATCATGCAATATTTTATATGCTGTACTAATTATTCCTTTTTACCAGTGGTTTCTGTTCTAGATTGTGCTAAAAAACTCTCTCAATGCTGGTCTTTCAATTAAGACTTCCCTATTTCTTTTTATTTGCCATACTCTGATATCAATCCTTAATAGAGAAGGCAATCTCTAACCTGCAGTCCAAGTAAATTCTTGGCATCTTCCTGTTCTTTTACCTTCCCCTCTCTAGTCATTTGCTCCCAATACTTTGGTTCCATTGACAGTTTTCTTCAATAAATTCCAGCTCCCTCTTGGCTATTGTCTATATGCCTAATTGCAGAATCTCCTTTCTTCATTCCTGTGTTAACTTAGTTCTTGAAATACTTTCTGCTACTTTATGAATATAATAATTTGTATGATTATTTTCCTTAAAGATCTGCATCCAAAATCCCAGTCTCTCCTTGTTTCTTAAGCTCCCCCTGCTTCATTATCATCTATTTCCACTCTGAATTTTAGGTGTCTGCTTGTGCTATGTATGGGAGCCTTAACTGTAGCTTTGAAATACCCATTTAAATCAGGTAATCGCAATCTGCGTTGCTGTATTGGAAGAATCAGCTCATCCCACCTGACTCTGCTGTCTTCCCCTCCCAGATAAAATCCCTCAGCTCTTTATTACTTGCTATCCACAATATCTCCTCTCATTGATAAAAATATGCTTGACCTGTAAGAGTAAAGGGACTAAAAACATTTTAACTTCTTGTATCTTACTATGCATATCCATATAACAGAGTTTTCAATTTCTCAGTTTTTGTGTTATCTTTTGTTTAATCTCTTCCCACATATCCTTAACTGCCACACCAGAATTATTTTAATCCATACTCTGAAGTACTTTATTTTATCATGTCACAATAAATATGGATATTGATGAACCACTTCAGTGTGGGTACATAATTTACAGCCATTGCTTTTTTGTTAATTTTTTTATCCCAAAAAGATTTGAAACTATCTCAAAATGTTCTACAACACTGAACTGTCCTTTTCAGCTATAAAATAATATAGTCTGCAAATAGAGCCAGCTTTTCTTGAATACCATACCAATTATACCCTTGAATCTCTGCGTCCCTTATTTTCTTTGTCAGTGGTTCTAAATATAATGTAAATAACAAAGGGGAAAGAGGACACCCCTGCCTGGTTCCTCTGCTTAAGCAGAAATTACCAGAGAGGAACCCACCCATTATAATTTTCCCCTCCAGTCCCTCACATATCCTCCTAATCAGCCTTGTAATTATATCAGGAAATGCAAATGTTTCCATTGCCCTGCTCATAAAGTCCCATCTCACTCTGTCAAATGCTTTCTCTGCATCAAGACCTACCAACAGCAGTGGTATTTTCTTACATTCTGCTTCCCACTGAATCATCAATGTTCTGTTAATGTTGTCAAATGCTTGCCTCCCCTCCAGAAAACCACATTGATCCATATCTATCAGATTTGGCATCACTTTTGCCATTCTTTTAGCCATTATAAACACAAACACTTTGTAATCATGGTTCAGTATTGAAACGGGCCTGTATGAAGCTGGATCTGATGGGCTTTTACCTTCTGTAGATATTACAGTCATCACTGCTTTCTGCCGGGATGTTGGTACTTGTCCTTCTGTTGAATACTGTTAAACAAAACCTTCCAGATATTTATCAGCTTTTTACCTCCTAGCTTCCAAACTTCCACAGGAATCCCATCTATTTCTGGGAACTTTATTGGTTATATATCACAATTTTTATCTCGTCTCCTCCTCCTATCCTGTTAGTAATTAATTGAGCCTCATCTACCTATAACCTTGGCATATTTAAGTCTTCCGTAAACATTTCCATTTGTACCTTTTCTTGATTTCTATATTTCTCTGCTCTATATAGACTTTCATAGAATTTCCAAAGTATTTCTTGTACCTCTACAGGATCTGTTGTTATCTTCCTTGTTATAGGCTCCCTAAGCTTGGTGACAGTCGTTTCTACTTTCAGAGTTGTGCTAAAAGTTTTTCTGCTCTAGTGTTATTATCAAAAAACAGTTGCTTAACAGCAATCTTTTTAAACTCATGCATATTATTGAAGTAATCCCATATTTTCTGTTTAGCATCTGCAGTTGCCCTCCTCTGGTACTATGAGATTCTCCCTGTTTTGAAATACTTTAACATTTGTTAGTCCCTCTAAATAATTCTTGCTGCTTTTTAACCATATCTCTATTTTATTTCCATCACTTTAATTTTATCCCACTCCCTAGCTATATTTTCAGAAGAAATTTCTGTGTTCTCAAATAACTCCTGAATACTTTCTATTACCCATTTCTTAAATTCCCCTGTTTTCAAAAGATAGGTGAGAAAGTGCCAGTGACTCATTTTTATTTTAAGCCGTGGTGGTACAGCGGTAACGTTGTTGCCTAACCGTAAGAGGTTCTCCTGTTTGATTCTCGGCTGAAGTGCCTTCTGTGAGGAGTCTGCATGTCCTCCCCACAGTCAAGTGGCCTCTGAAAGACATGCGTGAATGGGTGTGCCTTCGCTGAAGGTTGGGCATCGGGCTTTTCAACTTGGCACCATAAAAATCGACTGCCAATCATTAGCGGACCGGAGTTCCGCTGTGGCGACCCCTAACTGGGAAAAGCCGAAAAGACAAACAACAACAACCCTGTGATTTTATTTTAGTTGTTATTGGCAAATGATATGAAATAGCTATTGGGTGTGTATCAAGACTTTCAATCAAATGCACATGTTCCTGTGAAATGTAAAGTCTGTCTAGCCAAGCCTAGCTTTTGTTTCTTTGGGAGTAATATGTAAATTCACTCTCAGCTGCTAGTACTGAATTCACATCTTCCATGCCAAATATTTTCATACATTTTTCTTAAAAAATCTACCCTCCTTTATTTTCCTTCTGGGCCCCCCAGACACATCTTCACTGCTGCAAGATTTTCTCCCAGAATATTCTGAAGCTCCATTATAGCAGTATTAGGTGAAATATAATACGTGCCACTGTAATTCTCCTTCCTTGCCAGTAGCTCCTTAGTACTACAAATCTGCCATTATCATCTTTTTTATCCTCTTCTATCACTGTTGGAGCTCCTCTAGCAATTAATATTAGTATTTCTCTTTTCCTTTGTCACAAGTATTTTGCTGAATAACCATCCTAAAACCCTTTCTTTATCAAATTCACATGTTCAGTTCTTTCCAAGTGCATCTTCTGTAGCATAGTTATTTACACACTACATTTTAATATAGTTCCCTACTCTTTCTTTTTTGTATTTATCTGTGAGACCATTGACATTTAAAGACTTTACAAAAAGCATGACTGTGTTAAAAAGTTATTTCTACCTTTTATGTGTAACAGCTTTTTTAAGTGTCTAGTTCTACCTTTTGTGTTACATGTATACACTGTTTGGCAGGTTATTCTTTTTTTACAGTTGTTTCTTGTCATATCCGTTTGAGCTTGTCATACCTTACAAAATGTTTTTTTTTTGTCGAAAGCTCTCAGACAAAAAAAAAAAAACGCCCCCCCCCCAAATACCCCCTAAAACCTACTGACTTAATACTAGCACACAAAAGTATGTCCCAAACATGCTTCTTCTAAGTGCTGCCTAAATTTGTCTTATCTTTATAGCTCGCCCAGATGGGAAAACACTTGAATGCCTTCAGAAAACATTATTTCGTAGCCATTTCTCTTTATCAGATTGTCTCCAGGGAGACATGAGAACTAGATACAGAATTGCTACTAAGCGTGAAGATATGTGAAGGCTGCCACCCTAGCTAGATAGAATTTTTTAGATAATTCTGTCATTTGTAAATATTAATATAAGCCACAGGCTTGTTCTCTTAAATGTGAAAAGACTGTATTGGATGTTGAACTGCAAAAATGTAACAACACTGCACTCTGCTGTAAGAAAGCTGATAAGTCAAGCATTTTATGACTGTTTTGATCTCAGGGCTGTATGTGTGCTTGATGAGTTTCCACATTGCCTTTTGTAGTGGTAGCATTACAGAAAGTATTTTTCTAAGGTAATAATAATACCTATTTATTAATCAGGTAGGACCACTGGACATACAGTGCCTTTTCAGGAGTGATATGACACCAATGTCTGGTTAAGTGACTTTCTAAAGGTCACACAGTAGGCTGAGGGAATCAAAACTTGTAACACAGGAACTACATCTCTCATCCTTAACCCCTGCACCAACTAAAGTGTATGGTTAGGGTTAGAGGAAGGGTTAGGATTAGCATGCATTACTAAGGTAAGCATGGGGTGTGAATTGCGGGTCTCCCAAAATACCTAAATTGGGCCTCAGAGTTGCTAATGCCAACCCTGGTTACAGATATTCATTGCTAGTAGTGGAGGGGATCTCTACTGAAGTAAACGTTAATCAGATTTTTTTTTTTTTTTTTTTTGCATTTTATAAGAAGAAACAACCTTTATATGTATGCTATTTCAAACATTCAATTATCAGTATCTATGTATTGGCATAATAAAGTTTTTATATAAAAAGAGCAAGATAGAATTAAGTCCAACTTAAACATTTGCTGCAAAAATGGGGGTCACACAATGTTACAATTTAGTTGCTGCAGTTTATTGTATCAATGAAGCTGATCTTGGAGTTATTTATCAGAAGTGAAGAGATAAAGGCTTTACAAATTAGTGATCAAAATCTGAAATATATGTGATACTAATAATCTGAAATATAGTACAGCCTTCATCTCAATACTGTACAGTATTGCAAAAAATTTGTGAAATGTTCAAGTATCAAATTAATCTTAAATCTAAAATGTAGTATTTATCACTAGAGGGTCACATGCAGCAGGATGTGCTCCCAGATGTTAATTTATTTGTTTCCTTGGTATTAAAGTACTTAACTTCACAGAAAAAAAGGATATATGCAAAAAGAGAATTGTAAATTCTATAAACATTTTGAAAAGCTGTTGATGCCCTTGTTTTAAAGAATTAAGGTTAGTAATACTGATAGCTTTCCCATTGTGTCCTTCTCTAAATCATGGTTATTCATTCTGAATTTGCCTCTGTTTTTATGACAAGGGGTTCATGCAGAGCTTCCTACAATAATCTTAATTAAACTTTAAAGATTCAAATAATTTAGTTTACCAGGTTCTCATATAGGTATGAAAACTCAATTTACAGAGTTGTTTTTCATTTGGCAATGTTGTAGCTTTCCCCAGAAACAGGGAATTGTCCTTTATGGTTTGAAGCATAAGTGTTCTCCAGTGTATGACAGATAATATTATTACAGGTCAAGGTAACTGTAATATTTAAACTTTGTTATAAGAGTCTGAATGGGTATAGTGTTTTGTTTCTTCCATGAACCATGATTATTTAAAGGAGCTAAGAACACATTTTCAAATTGTCTTACCTCCCGCACTCCTGGGTTTCCTGAAATGGAAATGTGCATACTAATAAGATTTTAGATATTCTGTAGAACTACTTGCAGAGTTATGGTCTAAGTGGAACAAAGTATTATGTTAATCTGGGGTAGTAAAAAAAGCCTTTACTTCTCAAAGTACTATGATAAGGTCATGGGGGGTGGGGGAGTGGAATGATAATAAGGTTCAGACTTTTGTTGGTCAAGTAAGTGGGTGACTCTCAAAAGATTTATTTAATCAGAATTAATTGCCTTATTATATTCTTAATAAATCTGTTAATATTTTTTATCAGCAAGAAGTGTTAATACATGTTGGATCGATTTACATTTTTATTCTCAAGCCCTTAAAATATTCTGTAAAAAACATACAACTTAAAATAGGAAATAACGTGGTTTCCTGAACAATATACAGCTAGTATTCATTGCTTTCTGGAAAATGTTATAAATGGAAACACATATGGTTGATACCTTTCTGCTAGAGCTCTTAGAAAAAAGTATAGTTTATACTCATCCAAAAATCCCATAATGCCTTACTTCTGAAAACGTTTCAGCCAGTATTCAAAATCTTTTTTTCAAGTCTCATTATCAGAATTTTAGAGTTAACTAACCTATCTTGAGATTTTTTTTGTGCGTGTTTGATCTTTATTAATAAAATGTAGATGTAATAAAACAGCTTTTCAAAATAAAGTATCAAGATCAATTGCCTGTCATACAGAATTGTATATATTTCATGAACTGATAGCAATTTTATTAAAATATCCCTACAAAATGTAATAAATGTGTTTTATAGCTCGTCTGAATGTATGCTGTGAAAAAAGGGGATACACGCAATACATTTTAGACGTGATTCGAGATTATTTCCCTGACAGTTTTTCTCCTTCAGCAATGTAAATGTCATTACACAAATTTAACAGGTAGTCATTTGTTGATGCAAATAATCAGAAGAAAATTCATCAGGCACTTCCCAATTAACAGTGTCACACACATTTATCATTTTTGAGAGCATAAATTAATAATTGGTTTGTAGTGTTTCAGAAACTTTGCCTTTCACATTCACCAGTAAAAATAATTAAGATCATTGGTATGTTTAGTCAAATTAAGTAGCCATGTTATCTCCAGTCTAGGTGTGCTTCCTTTTGCTTTAGTTACACTTTTATTTGTTTAACAGTGGTCCAAGCTTGGTGCACAAAATGGATAGGTGTTAGTTTGAGGATCCAAGTGGTCAGTCAAGTGCAGACTTTCTAGTTGTGCAACACTGGTTAGTTGGTTTTATGTTGATTAATTAGAAAAAGTGCTGCATGTATTTGTTTGTTTACTGGGTTCATCACACTAGGTTTGGCCTGTTTTCATTGGAGATCCGATGTGGTATTCCAATTTTCCTGGGACCTGAGGAGATTGCTGTGCTTCTTTTAAGAAATGTCACTTACCAGTATGTCAGCTACCAGCAACCCAGGAGGCAGATTTGACCTCATTTAAGATTTTATGTGAATAATGCAGTGCCTTCCTTCATCTGCCTCCAAAGCTAGTTTTAGTGGATTAAGAGGAAAATACATAGAATGGTGTTTAGAGGTGAAATGTTTAGTTGCAAGTGGACCTGGACCTAAAGTTTCTTTCCTTTTGTTAATGCAGTTGCTGAAGAAATGTACTAGACTGCAAGAACTTCACTGCACCCACAGGCTTCCATTTATTGTTCAGGTACAGGACATTGGAGCCCGAAATGAAGCTACACTAAGGGTAAATGTCTGGCTTCATTTTATAGCTTATTGAGCTAACTGAATCTTAGCTCTGGACAAAGCCTGACTAAAGGTATAATTTCTCAAGTGCTATCTTAAGAATTTACCTGAGAAGATGCCAACAGTGTCCTGGTCTAGACTTTATGTAGCACTGGATATATAAAGTGATGTGCAATTCTTTTTTCTGTGTGTTCACAATGCAGCTTCTGTGTTGCTGATTTTGGTTATCATGCCAGTTTAGTGTATCTGTTAAGTGCTGCACGTTTTTATTTTGAATGCACATTTTTTCTTTCCTCCTGCTGCCCATCAGCTATTTTTTGTCTCCTACTTCTTTCATTAACTGTTGTAATGAGGTAGGAGCTGGCCATTGTTGAGATTAGTATATTTGTTGTAATCTCTTCTCCTGGGGTCTAGAGCATTCTTATGAGGGAAAAGGTATCTGCAGTGTCAGGCACTGTGATATGTGTATGCTTCTACCAACACATACTGAACCCCAGCTAAATGTCGGAGGCTCGGAGCACAGTTTGGCAGGGCTTAAATTGTTCATCAGCCTTCCTGCTGCTACTCCACTTAATATCCACTAGGTGGCATGGGCACAGTGAGCCAGAGTGACCCCCTCTCCCTAAGATGGATGAACTGTCTACATCTCTTACAGCACCCAGACTGCTGAGTCACCTTAGGTTATTGCTAGATCCATTTACTAGAAATCTAGAGCATTCAATATATTTTTGATATTAGTCGCTCCCAGTTTCCATTCCTTTTTTAATTATTTGTATGAGAGTAGTCATATTTGTCTAGGCAGACTGTCTGTTCTGTTCCTTACACAACAGTTCCTTGGAAGTCTCTTGCTTCATCGTTTTAAAATGAAACCAGTGATTGAGATTGTGCTGTTTTGGAGTGTTTATACTTTTTTCAGTGTTGTGCAGTCATTGAGGTGGTATATATAGTGGATATAAAAAGCTTACACACCCCTGTTAAAATGCCAGGTTTTTGTGATATAAAAAATGAGACCACAATAAATCATTTCAAAACTTTTCCCACCTTTAATGTGACCTATAACCTGTACAATTCAATTGAAAAACAAATCTGTTAGGGGAAAATATAAAAAATAAAAAACATACAATAATCTGGTTGCATAAGTGTGCACACCCTTAAACTAATACTTTGTTGAAGCACCTTTGATTTAATTACAGCATTCAGTCTTCTTGGGTACACACCTGCTATCAATTAAAGAGGCTCTGATTAACCCCAAAGTTCAACTATCCTAGTAGGGTTTTTCCGACATTTACTCAGTTGCCTGCTACAGCAAAAGCCATGGTTCGCAGAAAGCTTACAAAGCATCAAAGAGGTCTCATTGTTGAAAGGTATCAGTCAGGAGAAGAGTACAAAAAAAATTTTACAGCATTGGTTATACCATGGAGCACAGCGAAGACAGTCATCAAAAAGTGGAGAAAATATGGGAGAACACTGACATTGCAAAGAACTGGACATCCCTCCAAAATTGATGAAAAGACAAGACAAAAACTGGTCAGGGAGGCTGCCAAGGGACCTAGAGCAACACTGAAGGAGCTGCAGGAATTTCTGGCAAGTACTGGTTGTGTACTACATGTGACGACAATCTCCCATATTCTGCATGCGTCTGGACTATGTGGTAGGGTTGCAAGACAGAAGCCTTTTCTTACAGAGAAAAGCATCCAAGCCCAGCTGAAATGTGAAAAGCAATACATCAAGTCTCCCAAAAGCATGAGGGAAAATGTGTTATGGTCTGATGACACCAAGGTTGACCTTTTTGGCCACAATTTCAGAAGGTACGTTTGGTGCAAAAACAACACTTCGCATCACCAAAAAAACACCATTCCCATGGTGAAGCATGGTAATGGCAGTATCATGCTTTGGGGTTGCTTTTCTTCAGCTAGAAATGGGGCTTTAGTCAAGGTGGAGGGAATAGCAGCGGCCTTAGGTCAACTGGTGCCCTAGGCAAAAGGGCTCCACTGCACCCCCCCACCACACTACCTGGTGCCCCATCCTGGTTGAACTACATCAAATAAATACTAGAAAAGTGCCCCTGCTAGACCGGCGCCCTAGGCGGCCGCCTGGTTGGCCTATGCCTAAGGCCAGCTATGGGAATTATGAACAGTTCCAAATACCAGTCACTTTTGGCCCAAAACCTTCAGGCGTCTCCTAGAAAGCTGAAGATGAAGAGGAATTTCACCTTTCAACATGACAATGACCCCAACCATACATCCAAATCAAGAAAAGAATGGCTTCACCTTCAAAGTTTGGAATAGCCCAGCCAGAGCCCAGACCTAAATCCAATAAAAAATCTGTGGGGTGACCTGAAGAGGGCTGTGCACAAGAAATGCCCTCGCAATCTGACAGATTCAGAGCGCTTTTGCAAGAAAGAGTGGGCAAATATTGCCAAGTCAAGATGTGCTTCAAAAAAGTATTAGTTTAAGGATGTACACACTTATACAACCAGCTTATTGTACTTTTTTATTTTTTATATTTTTCCCGCTAACAGATTTGTTTGTTTTTCAAATGAATTCTACAGGTTATAGGTCACATTAAAGGCAGGAAAAGTTTTGAAATTATTTATTGTGGTCTTATTTTTTTTAGATCATAAAAACCTGACATTTTAACAGGAGTGTGTACACTTTTTATATCCACTGTGTGTGTGTGTCCATGTATGTGTCTATATATATATATATATATATATATATATATATATATATATATATGTATATATATATATATATATAGAGAGAGAGAGTGTGTGTGTGTGTAGACGGTCTCCCACATTGGGGTTGCAGACCCATTGCAAGGACAAATGTTTTTGTTCTGCACAATTAGGATGAATGTTATATTACTGTTTCTCTGTTGTGATCACCTAAGTAGTAACTGAGTGATCAAGTTACAGTGTTACACTGTGGAAGCAAACAAACTTGGATCACTTAAAAGGTATTTGAAATGGTTTTATATTTAGACATGTTGTAGTCCTGTTTCTTTAATTCTGTTTGGTGTTTAGCGTAAACTTCCTGTTTCAGAAAACTCACAAATTTGCTGACTATGTAACTACTGGATGTCCTTCCATTTCACTGTTGCAGTATTCATAACATAAGATATTCCCTGCCCAGGGCAGCCCGACGTCCGGCCAGTATACCAAAGCCTTAGGTTGCTTTAAGGTACACCATATATCACATGTATGCTGCTTACAGGCATAAAGGTGATGTCCAGACGTACCATCCTTAGAATTCCTTTGCCACCAGTCTGAACTCCATCTCTTGATCGTTGGTCTGAATGCCTAAATTCCATTGCTGGTTTCACCGAGCCATTGCAGATAAGTGCTCCGTAGGGGTTTCTGTTTACTTTTGTTTTCTTTTTGTTGCTTGTTGGGGTTTCATGTCATCCAAGAAGGGTAAAAGCCACTGTGGTAGACAGATTCCCCATAAAGACCACCACGAACAGTGTCTGTTTTGCCTTGATGCCTCACATGACCATACATCCTGTTCCATTTGTCAGGCTTTTACACCTAAAACTTTGCATAGTAGACTTTCTTTTTTAGCATTGTATCTTGAGAATCAGTGGCTTAAACTTCTCATGAAAGATACGATGGAGTGAACTTCCCACCCTGAGGGACAGTCATCAGGGAAGAAGAAGGCCAAAAAGCCTAGGCCGGAATCACTCACTGTTCACCCACCAACGGACATCTGTCCTGAGATGAGTGAATGCCTGAAGGTTCGCCTGGCTTTGTTGTTGGAATCATGTGCCACAACCAGGTTGGGGGTCGGTGGGTATCCATCATTAAGCACATTTGAGAAGGCTTTGCAGACATCCATTTTGGATGTTCAGAGGAAACTAAGGTTGATCATTTCCAAAGGGCCTAGGGATGTTCCTCAAATTTTAGGCAGAGAAGTCCCTGCTACCATTATTGAATGCCGTCCTGGGTCACACCCTTCCAAGTTTTGTAAGACAGACATCATACTGAAGAAAAAACAAAAAACTAAACCTATTTGTCCTGCCCCCAAGAACCCACAGAGTAAATGGCAGGCCTTCACTCAGGGTTTATTTAGTGCTTTGATGGCATTGAAACCTCCTCCGGGTATTTCTGTGCCCCCTTGGTCCTCTAATCCCCTTAAAAGAAACAGGGAACAGGAATCCTCTGAGGAGGAGTTGGATTCAGATGAGGAATCCTTTGCTTACTCTTCTCAGATTCCTTCTCCTTTGGACTGTGGGTCTGAGGAATAGGAATCTACCAGTTCTGATGCTCCCTTTGAAGAAATTTCTTTTGGCAACACAATTTCCAGGATGATGGAGTTCTTTAAATGAGACTGTGCTCCTGGCTTTGAGATTTCTGAGAGATACTATGAGTTGCTGCAGATGGAAAATCTTCCAAAAATCTGCTGTTCCTCTCGTTTTGGCTGCTTTGCTGGATGTTTTTTCCAGTGCCTCTAAAGCTTCAGACTGTAAACCCCCTGCTCCCAAGAAACCTGATATGTTTTATAGGGTGTCTAAGGACTGCAAATTTTTGTACAAGTGTCCTGCTGCTGACCCCTCAGTGGTATCTGTAGCATATGACAAGCCCTGCCAATTTGCTTCCTTTGGCCAAATTACTGCCCTCTGATAAAGATAGCAGAACCATGGAAAAGGATAGGTAAGAAGGTTTGCACCTCGGCTACCTTCACTTTTAGGGTTGTTAATTATCAGACCCATATGTCCAGCTACATGTTGGCTCTCCTATCCCAGGCTTGTCAGGTTATATATCTGATCTTCCAGACCGTGAAGGTAAAGCTTCTGTTCTTTCCTTGTTAGGGACTTCTCCTAGGTGGATCTTCATTCCATCAAGTGTAGTTATGATGCAGCAGATGCTTCTTCTAAGGCTGCTCCTTTTGGGACTGTGATGGGGTATTCTTGGCTTTGGCAGCAGCCTCTTCATAATGATATTAAGGCTACATTGATGGATGCCTCTCTTGATAATAAACACTTGTTTGGTGAAGCGGCTACTGATTTGTTTCAAGTCCCTTCAGGATAAGGGAAAGGCTTTATAGGAACTTGAACATGTGTTTATTTCTCCTGTTCCTAAATTTCAGAGATACTACCCCAATAAGCCAGCCTTTGTTCACAGGCAATCTTGCCATCCTCCTATGGGCAAAAAGGGTGGCATGTGGGCTCCTCCTGGTAAGGCTACTCAGACTTCAGGGCCTCAGAAGTCTTCCTTTCCTTATAAACCAGGTGCTGTCTGACTATCCTATTCTTCCTAGCCACTTTACCCTTTACTAACATTTTATCTTGCTCTTCACCCCCCCCCCCCGTTCCTGTTTGGCTGCAGATTACTCAGATTTCCTGGATTATGTCCGTTATTCACCATGGGTTGGAAAACCCTTCCCCTTTTATGGGTATTCCTCATCTCCCTCAGGCACAACTCTCCTTTTTCCCAGAGGTGCTTCGGGACCTTTTGACTGAGGGTACTATTCAAGGGGTGCCTATGTCCCAAAGGAGGAGTTTTTTTTTTACTCCTGGATGATTTTAGTACCCAGAAAGGATGGTACTTGGAGGCCTAGTTTAGACCTTTCTTGTCTAAAGACTTTTCTGAATATGTCCACTTTTTGAATGTTGTCCCGTAAGACTTTGTTCCCTCTTTTGCTTCCTCAGGCTTAAATGGTGCCTCTGGATCTCAAGGATGCTTATCTCCATATTCCAATCATCCCCTTTTCAGGAAGTTTTTGCTTTGCTCTTTGGTGTTTCTACTTCCCCAAGGGTATTCACCAAATGCCTCACTCCTGTAACTGCTTTTTAAAGGCTTCAGGAGATACAAGTATTTCCCTACTTGGATGACTTGCTGTTTGAGGCATCCTCTCCAGAGATCCTGTTGCAAAATCTCTTATTTTGTTATCTCTCTTCTTCAGAGCCTGGAGTTTACAGTAAATTTCATAAAGTCTTCTCTGACCCCTTCTCAAGACCATGTTTTTCTAGGTTGCAGGATTCAAACAGCACCTTTGCTGGCATCCATGCCTTCTCCCATGGCCTTGACCGTCCTCTCCTCCTTTCAAACTCTTCTTCCTCTGGCTTCCATTAGTGCCAGGGAGTGTGCGAGAGCTCTGGTTTCATGGCGCACACCATCCCTATGGCCAAACTTCACATGAAGAAGTTTTGGTGGTTCCTGAAGTCAGTTTGGCTTCAGCATGCTCACCCCAAGAATTTGTGGTTCCTCTTCTACCTTATCTCAAGAAGGAACTCCACTGGTGATCCAGCAGTTGTCCTTAAATCCAGGGCTCCCTTTTCATCCCACTCTTCCCTCTCAGGAGCTGGTCACAGACGCTTCAAATGTGGGATGGGAAGCAGCTTTTAGCTCCCTAAAGGTGCATGGGTTCTGGTCTCCCCTTCAACAGAAGGAGCACATCATTGTCAGAGATGAGAGCCATTCCGCTGGTTCTTCAGGCTTTTCATCCTCTTATCTCCCTGGGTCTTCTCAAGGTGTTTACAGACACCACCACAGTGATGTGGTATGTAAGCAAATGGGGGGGACGGACGGACAAGATCTTATCTTCTTTGCCAGTTGGCTGTCCTGGTATGGCATCTTGCTGTCCAGTATTGAGTGACTCTTGAGGCAGTTTACATTCCCACAGGTGAAAACACTGTGAGCAGACACTATGAGTAGGTCCTTTCACAGGGATGTGTTTCTGGACACTGTCCACCAGTGGGGTACTTCTCAGATAGATCTATTTACCTCTCCTCTGAACAGACAACTTCCTCTGTTGTGCCAGATTCCCAGTTCTCTGGTGTGGAGGGTGGACGCCATCTCTTTTTCTTGGAAAAGGATGTTTCTTTATGCTTTCCCTCCCCTTCCTCTCATTCCAATAGTCTGGTTCAAAATTCAACAGGACACCCCCAAAATCTTGTGGGTGACTCCCTTTTGGCTGAGACAGCATTGGTTCCCTCTTCCTCTGCATTTAGCCATGGGCAATCATCACACGTTACCTCACAGGGTGGACCTACTCACACAAGACAAGGGTTTTCTTATCCATCCCCACTTGTCCACTCTACAACTGACTCTATGGGTGATAGGATTTTGATTCCACATAGGTTCATAGGTGTGTGTACTAGGCTAATGGCCCTGGAGCCTTTACAAGCCTAGCCCATAGAAGTGCCCTGACATTGTGCTGCCCGATGTTAGTTACCAGTACCTCTGTCAAGTAGAGCCACTGGAGTGATCCCAGGGGTGAACTTTCTATTTCCCATACACTCATCAAGATTTCTCTTGAAGAGGGCCAGTGAGGTGTTCTGCTTGACATGTATGGGAAGTCTGTTCCAGGGCATGGGCATTCTCTGAGTTATGAACCTGTCCCTCCAGCATGTTCTGTTGTGTGTGGTAGTGAGGTTGAGATCTCTGGAGCATGTGGTGCGGAGGGATTGGGATTTTTTTAGATGTAGCATTTTTTAACAGAACTGGGTCAGACATGGCTTTGTAAGTCAAGCAGAGATCGCCCCTTAATAGACTATATGAGACAAAGAATAGCTGGAGGTTTTTGAGTCTCTCCATGTAGGACATGTGTTTAAGGCCTAGGATCCTCTTCGTGAGGTACATTTGTGGCCTCTCCAGCTGTTGCATGTGTCTAGTGAGGCACATGTGAAATGGGGCATTAAACTTCGATGATTGACCTAATGAGGGAAGAGTAGAGAGAGATGATGACCTCTTTCTTCCTGGATGCAAAACCCTAGGTAATGAGATGTGCCACATATAAGGACTTTTTGACCACAGTGGCAATGTGGTGGTCGAAGGAGAGGTTGCTGTCAACCTTTGTCCCCAGATCTCTTATAACCCCTTCAGTGTTTGGTGGGCTCCCATCAGTGTGGTAATTAGTGGGAACTGAGATTTTCCCAATGAGGATGACGACAAATTTCTTGGCATTAAGCTTAAGGCCATGGTTTCAACACCAGTCATTGATCTCAGTGATGCCTTTCTGTAGGATGTCTACATCACTTGGGGAGTTAATAATGGCACCCAGCTTGCAGTCATCTACAAACTTGGTCAGCCAGAGTCCTTCTGTGTTGGCCTGGACATCTGAGAAGTAGATGCCAAACAGGAGATGAGCCAGGAATGATCCATGTGGGACTCCACTCGTGACTGGTCGGCAGTCTGACTTGCAGTCTGCTACTTTCACACTGTGTGTTCTATCTGTGAGCCAGTTTGCAACCAACCTAGTGATATAGGGGTTGATACCAAGTTTGGTGAGTTTATCAATAATTCCATCGAGTTAGGCTGTATGAACTGCCTTGCCCTCATCCACAGCTGTGGTGACGGATTCAAAGAAGTCAACCAGGTTGAACAGGCATGATCTACCTTTCACAAAACCAAACTGAGTGGGATCTAGAATTTGGAGATTCCCTATATCCTTGTTAATTAGGTCCATGATGATGCACTCCTTAGCCTTACATGTCAGACTCATCAGGCTAATGGGGCAATAATTCCCAGGGTCTGTAGTCGCTCCCCCTTTATGGAGAGGGATGACTGTAGCAGTGCGCCATTTGGTAGGGACAAAGCTTGAGGTGAGGCTGTGATTGAACAGGGTACACAGATGTGGTGCCAGTTCACTTTGTAGTTCATGTAAAATACATCCAGGGATATTGTCTGGTCCCATGGAAGCTGTATTCTTGACAGTGGACAATGCAGCTTTAACCTGTGCTGCAGTACTGCTGGGTGCCTGGCATTCCTCCCGTATTGTGATTGGTCCTTTAAGGGGGGGGGGTAGAGTTGGCACTGAATCTGTTGGTCACTATGTTGGGATTATCTTTTGGATCAGTATAGGCGGTACCATTGTGCAGTAACTCAGAGCAGTCCTGGGTATTGCCATGGAGATACTTGATATAACTATAGAAGGCTTTGTGCATGTTTTTAGTGTCTGTCGCAATTCTGCCTTCATAGCTGGCTTTTAGAGGTTTTGATGAGGGCTCTCAACTTTTTGTTGAGGCTAATAAGGGAGTTTTTCCAGCCTTGGGACCTTTTTCTGCAACAGTTTCTTCCTTCTATTGTAGAGTTTATTATTGGCAGGGGACCACCAGATTGGCTTCCTTTTTTTGGAGGAGAACATCTTGGTTCTGTTGGGTATGGCTAGTTCCATCCATTTATGTACGTGTTCCTACAGTGCATTGGTGTATGATTCGGCAGTCATGCATCTATTTTCCATTGACATGGGTGCCATGAAGTTAACCACCTCTGTTTAGGAGCCCAAAGTCAGCTTTGGAGAAGTTTTTCATGGTGGTTACCTTTGCGGGGGTGTGGGTGAGATGTGGATTTCCATGGTGATTAGCTGTGGTCGATTCTGACAAGGGAGGAATTGACTATTGGTGTAGAGCAACAGTTGCCCATGTTAGTAATAACCAGGTCAAGGATGTTGCTTCCTCTAATGGGGTAAGAATGAGCTGGTCCAAGGCATTGGAATTGAAGAATTCCAGGAAGAGTTGGGCCAGTGTATTGGTGCATGAGAAGTTTTTCCAGTTGATGGAGGGGTAGTTGAAGTCACCTAGTATAAGAGAGTGTTGGGTACATAGACACCTTTTTTCTGAGGACGTGCTTGGGTCCTGCAGGAGGCTAGGAATTCCTACTTATCCAAATGGAAGAGGTTTTCTGTTTGATATCTTCCTGGTAACCTGGATCCACTTTTGGTGGATGTCCCTTTAATTCTCGTTTGTCTGTGTGAATTGCTCAATGATGGGTTGGCTTATTCATCTGTTAAGGCCCACTTATCAGATATCTCTGCTTGTCTACCTTTATCGTCTTCTAGATTTGAAGCTTAACTAGAGTTGAAGCTTAACAATTCCTTAAAGGTATCCTTCATATTAGGCCTCCCAGGAAGCCTGTTCCTCCACCCTCGGATCTTAATTTTGATTTGGAGAAACTGACTTTGTCTCCTTTTGAGCCAGCAGCTTCAGCTTCCTTGCAACATTGTTTTTGGAAGACTGTTCTTTTGTTGGCTCTTACTTCTGCCAGGCAGGTGTCTGTGCTTCAAGCCCTTATGGCTTGTCTTCCTTTTTTGGTGTTTCATAAGAACAGGGTGGCCTTGTATACTAATCCTTCTTTTAGGCCGAAGGTGGTGAATGAGTTGTCCCTTAATCAGTCTATTCATTTGCCCACTTTTTTCCCTTCTCCACAGTCTGCCAGTGAGAAGGTGCTGCACACACTGGATGTGCATTGACAACTTCGATTTTATTTGGATAAGACTAAGACTATTGGGAAATCTAATCAGCTCTTTGTTTCCTTTCATCCCAGGCCCTTGGAATTAGCTGTATCCAAGCAGACTGTTTCTTCTTGGATCTCAAAAGCTATTTATTTTTGTTTTTTTTTTCATGGTAACAACATTCCTTATTCTGCTAAGGCTCATTCTACTAGGGCTGTGGCTTCTTTTGGTGCTTTGTTGAAGGGTTTGGATACCAACTGTATTCTTGACACAGCTACCTGGACCTCTATGCATACATTTACCAAGCACTACAAGCTGGATAGAATCTCCAGAGCCAGAGTTAGTTTTGCTAGGGCCATCATTCATGGATTTCTAGAAGGCTCTCCTGGTCCTTCCTCCTCAAAAGTTTCTTCCTGAGCTTTGGCACTCTCCCTTATGTTATGAATATTGCAACAGTGAAACAGAAGGACACAGTACCATTGTGTTAAATATTACCATAAAGGTAGATGCCCTTCTATTCACTGTTGCAGTATTCATGCCCTCCCTCCTCCTCCTTGTCCATTTGTCTTCTGGATGTACTGGTTACCTCTTGTTTTTCCTTGGACTGGTGCTCCTACTGGGGCTTTCAGTTCTGTCGATGGTACATCTGGACATCACCTTTATGCCCTAAGCTTCACAGGGAGCATATGTGTGATGTGCGGCATACCTTAAAGCAACCTAAGGCTTTGATATACTGTCTGGACATCGGGGTGCCCTAGGCAGGAACTCCCTTATGTTGTGAATACTGCAGCAGTAAAGAGAAGGACATCTGCTGTTATGGTAAGGTTTTACACAACTGTAATTTTCACTGATTGCAGTTTTATTCAATGTTGACACACAATGCTGATATATTGGCTGAAGTTAACTTCTATTGTTTGCTTAACTTAGATATGTTTTACCAATTCATAAACTGCTCAGTGTTCTTCATGTTTCATTGCTGCAGTCATTGCATTAGGGTAATCTGCTGGCAGGTTGCCCTCAGTTGGCCTGAATAACAAAGTCTTGGGTCCTGCGTCGGTTGCTGTCTCCTCTTCCATGAAGTCAGGTCATCTGGTATAAAACATGCAGCTGACGCCATTTTAACCGGTCTTTCTTGCCGCACGGTGCCCGAAGCAGAAGCAGTTCGCAAGTGCCGGTTGGCCGATTCCTGAAATTTTCTTATTTGAGTTTCAGAACCGAAGTCTTCAAACTAAAACTAAGTACCCTGTTGGGGAAACTTTTTCTTGCTCCTTACCGATGTCAGTAAATTTAATAATTGCATTACTTGTGGGAAGCAAATACCACTCAAGAATTTTCATTTGTACTGTATTCCTTGCCTAGGCCCTGATCACAACGTGCCTTGCTGTCTGTTTTGTGCTAAAGTTAACCAACGCACTATTAAGCGTCGGTATATTTTTGCTTGTAAATATTTTGGTTCAAGATTTAACTACCCTGAAATGTCATCGATTAGCAATCCGACTACCGGAGTTCACAAAAAAATGCTAGGAAGAAAACAGAGACAGACAGTCAAAGTTCGAAACTGACGACAAAGCTTCTCCTAAGCCAGTCACCGGTACTCAGTGAGGTGCTTTCGCAGCCCCTGATACCTGCTACTTTTGAGTCACAGGCCTCTACCGAGACCCATTCAGAGTCTGGTATGCTGCAAGTTTCGAAAGTATTGAACTCACGGATGTGTCTCCCTTGGATGGGTCCGGAGCCGCTGAGCAGGCACCGGCTTCTGATGATGTTTTTAGGCCTCAACATTTTTACATTAAACCAACGCCAGCAACAAAAACAAGGTCAAAAACAACTTCTGTGTCTAAAAAAACAATGCATGAGCCACGTGCTCAGGCCCCTATGCCTAAAAAACAGATTATCAAAATGGCTGAGGATATAATTACCTTGATCAGGGGTTCCCAACCCCCCCTGCTAAGAGGCCTTGGCAAGGCACTGATTATGAATCTTCAGATCAGGTTTCCATTTCTTCTGATTCCTCTTCTGATCAGGAATTTTCTATTTCACCCTATGAGGATTATTTTTTTTTAAAACAAGTTTATTGTTTTTAACATACAAGAGAAATATCATAACAATTTTATACAAGTAATTAAAATAGATATGATTATAACAATCAATAAAATAACCAAAGTATTTACAAAGACATCCACTACAATCAAATCAGTTAATTAAACTAAAATATCATGCTATTGAAGTTAAGATTTTTTTAACAAGTTTTGTAAAGTATCCCAATATAATATAATAAGATGTTTTTCTAGTAGTTCTTGATTTTATTTTCATCAATTCCATATGGCACACTATAGTCATAACATTTTTAAATTCATTGAACGAAGGAGGTGTATCTGAAATCCAATTTCTGGTTATTATTTTTCTAGCCACTGCTAGAATAGACCATAACAAGGGAAGCTTAACCTTTTTAACACTTTGAGGTACAGGAGTGTTGAATAATATAAGAGATTTAGAAATAATGAAATTATCTGTAAAAAGAGCCTGCAAAAAATCATTGATTGACTTCCAATATTCTTTCAATTTTATACAGTCATAAAACATATGTGCCCAGTCAGCATTAATTTCTACATTACATCTTTTACATAGATTATCTTTATTATTTATTTTATTCATCATCAAAGGTGTATAAAAGGATCTATGTAAAAATTTCCATGTAAAAAGTCTCCAGACAATGGAAGAAGTAGTTTTATAGGCAGATTCCAATATATATTGTTTATCTTGTTGATTTGGTGGGTCACCATTAATGGAAGTGAAATAATTCCAGTAGGTATCTACACTGTAAAAAGTTTCTTCTCTGATAATTTTATGTATGTATGAAAGCTTACCTTTATCAGAAACTTTATGCTGTAAATTTAATATCAAGTAATCAATCAGTGTTGGGATAGATTCTCTAACTGTTAGACATTAAATCAATTTTATTAATGAGATGTCTAAAGGTCTGAACTTCTAACCAACAAGTTTCTCTCAGATCAAATTCTTGTTTTAAGAAGTCTAGATTTTTAACTTTATTATCAGATAGCAACTGATACCAGTACTTTAGATCATTATCTGTAGCTAAATGAGTTCTTTCAGAAGTGGATGACAAAAGCATACCTCGTGTATACATTATAGGGAATATAATAAAATTCCATTCCTTATATTTAGGATGCATGAATATAAAATTACGATAACTAATAATAATGTTTAATGGATAACTAACTGTATATTTTGGTGTAATAGGTGAAGTACAAAATTCTTTTAGTAACCATAGCATGGAGTTATTTACAATCATATTTTTATGTGTTAAGGAGATTTTCATGAAGTGAATACTAATTAGTTCCCAATAATCTTTCCATTTTGCAACATATGACTAATCTATTAACAAAGTAATAACTTTTATAATGGAAGAGATAGTATATAAGTTAAAGTCTGGAAAAGAAATACCTCCTTGAGACCAGCTATTAGTATGTTTCTTTAATGCAATTCTAGGTCTATTAGGTGCCCATAGGAAATTTAACATTAGCGTATTCAATTTCTTGATAATTATTTTTGTAGGTGGGAGTATTATTGATTGTATTAAGTATAATATCTTGGGGAATATTATCATTTTAATAATTGTAAGTCTCTCTTCCATAGTAAAAAACATATTATTCCAGGTATTGAAAAGATTTTGTATATTAAGAAGACAGGTATTATAATTATTATGTATAATAGATTTAATATCTTTAGTTAATATTATACCTAGATAAGTTATCTGACCTGAATTGGGTACATATTTACTAAAATCACTAATGAGAACATTTTTTCGTGTATATATAGGTAGTATTTTAGTTTTTTCTTCATTGAATATTAAACCAGAAATACTTTTAAAATTCATCATTTTATCAAATAGAGACTGCATGGAAGAATTAGATCCTGTTGATGTAATTAGAACATCATCTGCAAAAAGTTGAATTTTAGATGTTGTATTTTCATCTATTTCAAATCCCTCTATATCAGTACTATTTCTGATCAGATTAGCCCAAGGCTCCATTATTAAAGTGAATAATAATGGAGAGAGTGGACACCCTTGTTTTGTACCTTTAAAAATGGGTATTTTTGTGAGACATATGTTCCTATCTTAATGTAAGCCAATGCTCCTTTGTATAGATGCTCAATTAGATTTACAAATGCATCTGAGAAGTTTGTGCACTTCAGTAAGGTAAACAAGTAGTCCCAACTTACTGAATCAAATGCTGAACTTATATCAAGACTAATAAGTGTTAAGTCTTTCTTTCTTATATTTGCAAAATCAATTAATGTAAGAGTCCTCCTAATATTATCAAAAGTGTTTCTATTTACAATACAGCCTGTCTGATCTATATCTATAATGCCTGGGATGATTGTCTTCAATCTATCAGCAAAAATACTCATAAACATTTTATAATCAACATTAAGTAATGAAATGGGTCGATATGAAGTACATCTAGTTGGGTCTTTATTAGGTTTTAAAATTGGCGAAATAAATGTGTATTGCCAAGATGGAGGGGTTATTAGCTCATTTTGGGCCAAAATAAAAACCTTATGTATTAATGAGTATGTACTTTTAGAAAGAATTTTATATATCTCTGGTATAATACCATCATTACCTGGTGCTTTATTTGATTTAAGCTTGTTTATTTGTGTAACAACCTCTGTATATGTAATATTTTTATCCAATAGTTTAGTCTGTTGTTCATTAAGTTTTTTATTCATGTTTGTAGTTATAAATTCCTTTATTTTATCTTTAGGTTCCATGTTAATGTTATTATGATTAATTTTGTGAAAATTATTTCTAAATTCATCTAATATTTCTGGTAGACTAGTAACATTCTTCTTTTTCCTTAGAGAGAAAATTTCTTTGATATGATTTTGCTTATTCAACCTTTTTGTTTTGTTTTTAAGTCTATGTAAGTATTTGGGGCTTATTGAGTAAGACAAAAACTTGTATTTCTCTAAAGTTATTTTAACTTTATGGGTTAAAATTTCTTTGTATTTCTCATTTAGTTTGTTTATTTCTTCAATGACTTTCTTGTCCATAATATTTTCTTTATTATTATGTTTATAAGAGTCTAATTTACTTTGAATATCTAACAATTCCTTATCCCAAGATTTCCTTTTATTATTATACCATCTGATACTTTGTCCATATAGATATGATTTTAAAGCATCCCAAACATAAACAATGGAAACTTCAGGAGTATTATTTGTCTAAAAAATGTTGTACTTCTGAAAGTATATATTCTTTATAGTCTTTTAGTTGAGTTAAGTATGCTGGTATCCTTTTGATCTGAACATTGTAAGTTTTTTTTATCATGAACTCAAAAACAATTGAATTATGATCAGATATAGGACATAAAATGATTTTAGAATTAATTAATTCTGTTACCATCTGGTTAGAAATAAAGACTCTATCTATTTTTGAATAAGTTTTATATCTGTTAGAAAAAAAGGTGTATGGTAATGATTTTGAGTCTATCTGATTATTAATATCATTTAAATGATAAGAATTAACAAAATCCTTTAAATGTTTTGCATTAGATGTAATTTTCCTTTTTCCTATAGTAGTAGTATCATTTTCATGTAGGATACAATTAAAGTCACCTGCCAAAATAATATCTCCTATAGAAAATGATATGATCTTATCAAGATGGTATTTCACTGTATTAATACCAATTCCTGGTATCCAATATACATTGATTAATGTATAAGTCTTTCCATTAATTTGTATTGTAATCATATAAAACATTCATTTATCATCTCGATAAGTCTTAATAGTTTTAGGAATGGGCATACTTTTATTCCATAAGATAGCCACTCCTCTTTTTTTCTGAGTGTGCTCAGAACTAACCAATACTGTATATTTATTTGGGGCTAACTTATCAATATCTTTTTTCAGGAGATGTGTTTCTTGAAGGAATACTAAATTGGCCTTATGTGAATTAATGTATCTTATTAAGCTTGCCCTTTTACACGGGTTATTCAGTCCATTAATGTTTAAAGAAATTCCTTTTGAGTAGTCATTTGGCATTTTTAAAACATATAAAACTTATAATCAAAATAACAATTAACAAAATAAATAATGTTATACCTCCTCCTTTAAGTGTACCTTTAAATATAGCTGTATTTATTGAATCTCTTATGGGATTTTGTATAAAATTCAATTTTGTTTGTAGTGATAATGAGCTTACAAAATGTATTGTGGATGTCAGAACTATATACATACAACAGTGAACAAAAGAAGAAAATGTAAGGATTAAACCTTGCACCCAGCCTGGAGTTAAAAACTCCAACTTAGAGTAGCACATACT
Organism: Protopterus annectens; assembly: GCF_019279795.1. NCBI lineage: Eukaryota > Metazoa > Chordata > Ceratodontiformes > Protopteridae > Protopterus > Protopterus annectens. The sequence continues at coordinate 100,977,640 of NC_056731.1, read as the reverse complement.
ACTCAAGTTAACCCCCTACCCTAAGCAGCAGTACCTCAGCTGCCACCTTATCAATTTAATACTAGTTATAATTAACTTAACAACTTTCAATTAGATTATGTGGTAAGACAAAGCTATACATTTGATAAATCAGCATCATATAAACAAATAGAAACTTTTAAAAACAATTCATACTGCTATGTACATCTATTTAATATAATACATTTATAATCAAATAGCATTCAAATAAACTTGATATTAGGAACCAAGAAGAAAGAGAGAAATAAAAGAAGTGAGAGAGGGAGAGAGAGAGAGAAAAAAAAAAAGAGGGCATATCTACATATTAATTTATTCAAAGTTTGTAAGAATAAGTTCTGATGTTCATTTAAAATCAATAACTTAGGCTGTTATGGTTCAGACAGTACATATGTTAAGATGTACCTATTTTCTGTCATAGAAATGCAGTTGACAGCTTCCAAAAGACATTAAATTACATGCATCAAAGCTTTTTTCTCATACTTATTATTTCCAGTTAAATAAAATATTATATCTATAGAAATAGTTATAAAGCATACTGCATAGCTATGTAAATTCTCAAATATACTTGTATTATTGTGTAGAAAGCCATCTGTATTTTATATATCTGAACTGCTGCTTTAAAATGTCATATGACATCTTCTTCTAAAATAGTCATAAAGATATTTATACTTGTCAGTCAGATAAATGAAATGAATTATAGCAATGTATATGTTTAAAACATAGGTTTTACATACATTAATATGTTGCAGTCAAGTAAACTTTCAAAAACATATGTATAAATGTTTCACTTTCTATGCCTTCTAAAATATCACATTTGCTTACTATGGGATACTGAATCATTTAAAATCATATTTTGTAAATTATAACATGAATAAATAAATAGTTATAAAAAATAACTCACATTTAAAAGTTATAGAGTTCATTTTCCATCGCAGAGTCGCATTTGCAGCAGTTCTACTTCCTGGTAGAGTGTTCTTCTTGAATCTGCGATGTGTCAGTGTGAATTCAGGGGTCAAAGTTCAAATTGACTGTATTCAGCTTCTCTGCGTGAATTCTGAGAGTTGAAGCTTTTAAAACAACTCGAGGACACTATTCACGAGGTAACCCACATCCCAAATTGTCTCCCTTAACATTCTCGCGGGAATTTTGATAAAAACAAGTGACTAACATTCATTTAGCAATATAAATGAAGCTAAACAGCAAAACCTTTGCAAAGTATTTTACATGTTATTACAGCCTCTATGAAAGTGAAACCAAGCCCACAGTTACTAAAATGTAATAGAACTAATTATTTATGCCCCTATTCAATTTTTATACAAAACTTATTATTAACTGTATCAGTATGATCAAAAGCATGTGAATGTACTAATATGAAAGGAAATAGAGAGAGTATATAAGAAAAAAAGGAGAGTAGAGAATAAAAAGAGAGTAAGAAAAAAGATAAAAAAATGAAAAAGGAAGCTATAAAAAGTATCTACAGTGGAATATTACTTGCTGTTTATATTAATAAAGATGAATATGAAACATATTATTTATTATTAATTAATTCTAATTATTATTAATTAAAGCATGACAGATTATTTGTAGACCAGTAGAAGCAATAGAACCAAGGAAGTATAATTAGCAATAGCATTTAAACAGCATATATACTTTTTTACAAGGAATAAATAAGTTATTTCATTTATCATATTTTCATTACACTTCTCTCCCTGCCCTCCCCCACCCCTTACTCAATGCATAGTCTAAAAAGAATGCCATTATTTAAAATAAAAGAAAAGAAGAGAAAGAGAAAAAAAATGTATCAAGTTACAAACCTTGGTTCTCTGTCAGAAAGTGAAACATATTGAATGATAGCTTGTTATTAGTTCCTCAGATATTTTGACTGATTATGAAACAAAAACAATTCTTTGTACACAGAAAATAACTTTGAATAAATCTTTTTCAGAATATTTGTGGCTTTCTGAAAATGCAGTAACTGTATTTAAAAAGATTAATGGTGAAGAAAAAAAGAGAGAGAAAAAAAAAAAAGAAAAAACATTGAACAAGTCATTTGTTTTTTAGTCTCTTTTTCTTCTCTGAAGTCTTCCATGAAGCCTCTGTTGCCAACCTCTTTAATGAAGGACTAGCCTATTCCATTTCCTCTATTTTATCCAAAATCTTATTTTTTTGATAAACAGCAATGCAGAGTCTAAGTCTTCAAAAATTTTAGAGCCATCAGGAAGGAAGATTTTCAGCTTGGCAGGAAACAGAAGGTAGGTTTTAAACTGTGCTTTCTTAAGCTTCATTATTAATGACAGAAAAACTTTTCTTTTAGTTATTACCAAGGAAGAATAGTCATTGTCAAAATGCACAGTTGCCTCATTAATTTTAACAGGTGCTTTAGCCCAAGCAGATTTAAGTACCATCTCTTTATCAAAAGATGATAGAAATCTAACTATAACTGATCTAGGATACTTTTTGTTAGAGTTAGTATTAGCTATAGATCTATGGGCTCTTTCAATACCAAAAGAAAAAGCTTCTGGCAAGTCTAAAGTTTTAGGGAGCCATGCATTTAAAAAAGAAGTAATATTGTTACCTTCAATATTTTCTGGCAGTCCAAAAATCCTAATGTTATTGCGCCTAGATCTATTTTCCAGGTCATCAAGCTTTGTTTGTAGATGTGTATTTTGTTTTAGCAAAAACTCAATGTTGATTTCCTCTTCTTTGATTCTATTTTCCATGTCATTTACAGTCTCTTCTATGCCTGTAATCTGAGTCTTCTGTTGTTGCAAGTCTATATGTAACAAGTCTATTTGTTTTGTAGTTTTTTCAATGAAGGTATCTATTTTAGTATCCAGTTTATCCATCTTGGCAGTAAGTTGCTGGATTGTAGATATCAGAGACTGAAGTTCTTTCTTGATGCTGGAATCTTGAGAATTTGTCTTACTGGAACTCATTTCAAACGGTAAAGCTGACAGAAAAAATTTCCAAGGTGATTTCTGACAGGAATATTATTAAAAGTTTCTTTCTTTTTTAGATATTATTGAAGAAATAGATATACCAAACTTATTTAGAAAGAAAATTACTTCATAAATTAATTTTTAAAGTAATTATTTCCTGTCAGTGCAGTGAAATTGGTGGAGCTGAAGAAATCTGCTGCTATCCTGTGTTCATCCTTGGCCACGCCCCCACCCTATGAGGATTCTGATGCAGAGGAATCCATCCCATCTGCATCTCCTTCTGAGGATTACTCTTTTGGAGAGACTTTGCATACTTTAAGGGAACATTTTCACTGGGAGAGTCAAGACTTTTCTGAATCAAAAAAGTGGCTTAGGAATTTCCTCCTTCTTCAGCATAGGCCTTTGGCTATACCTCCTGTATTATACATTGTTGTTGATGTGTTCTCGGAATCAAGCATGGTTCCTGATTCCCTGCCTCCGGCTCCTAGTAAGCCAGACAGATATTACAGGGTTCCTGACTCCCACAAATTTCTTTTCAAAAATCTTGCTGCTGATCCTGAGGCTATTTCTCAGGGTCCCAAGGGTGTTAAGGCTTCTACTGCCAAAAATCATACCCCTTCTGATAGAGATTCCAGGGCGCTGGATAGATGGGGTAAGAAGGTTTATATGTCTGCAACCTTGGCAATCAGGGCTTTAAATGGCCGGTTTCATATACTTAAATATCAACCGCATGTTATGGGCTTACTGAAACAGAAAATGATGCTGATTTCTGATTGTGTGGAAAATAAAGAGTTAACAGGATTTATTGCATTCAGCAGAACAGGTTGGAAAGCATACTTTGCAATGTGGTTTTGATTCCTTGGAGACCTCTTGTAGGGCCGCCATTACTGGATCTGTGATTAGAAGGCATGCCTGGCTCAAGGAGCAAAATCTGCCTGATGTTGTTAAAGCTGAATTGTTGGATGCCCCTTTGCAGCATGATACTCTGTTTGGTAATAAAGCAGAAGAGGTTTTAAAGAAAATGGAAGACAAAGCTAAATCTACACAAACTGTAAAAGATTTCTTGCAAGTGTAGCCACCCAGGTTCAGTAGGCACTGGCCTACTAAAAATTGGTCCTTTTCTGTGTCCAACAGAGCCACTCAGGGCAAACCAGGTGCTCAAAAGGCTCCAGATATCAATCACAGGGTTCTTACAGGTCAAAGCAATGGGGTGCCTCCACCTCCAAATCTGGAGGAAACAAAGCACAACCCTACAGTAAGCAGTCTCAATGAAGTTCCTCTACCATCTCCAAGCACTTGTCTTTTGGCAGCCCCCTTGGGGGGAAATTAGCACTTCATGCTCAAACTTGGTAGTTAATTACCCAGGACAAGTGGGTATTAAACATAGTATCCCAGGGGTACAGATTTTATTTCCATACTTTGCCATTTCCAAATGGATGGCCGGATATGCCACAAAACCAATGGACAGAGGCCCAGAAACAAGTCATGTCCCTCATCGATATGGGGGCTATTCAACCGGTACCAGAAAAGGAAAAAGGACAAGGATTTTATTCAAGACTTTTCCTGGTACCCAGAAAGGACAATTCATGGCGTCCAATACTGGACTTATCGATTCTGAACATGTACCTGGACATTCCAAAATTCAAAATGCTGACTTTGCAGCAGCTACTGCCTATGCTAGGCAAGAATGCTTGGTTAGTCACTCTAGACTTAAATGAGGCATATCTACATATTCCAATAAGGGATTCATGCAGAAGATACCTCCGCTTCAAAGCAGGTTTTTTGCATTACCAATTCTCTACACTGCCCTTTGGCTTATCTACTGTGCCCAGGGTCTTTACAAAGTGCCTGGCACCAGTAATTGCATTCTGCAGACAACGAAACATCCACATTTATCCTTATCTGGATGATTGTCTCATTCAAGCAGAGGGCAAGGACACTCTTCTTCAACATCTGGCGTTTGTAAAAAGGCGTCTAGCATGCCTAGGGTACACCATAAATGAAAAGAAATCACAACTGGTACCCTCTCAAATAATTGCATTCCTGGGTGCAAGCTTGAATACAACTGCCCAGATTGCTTACCTCACGCCAGACAAAGGCAACTGACAACATACTTCAAACAAATGGCAACAAAAACCCAATTATCTGCAAGACAAATTCTGCAGGCTTTGGGATTCATGGCATCCTGCATTCTACTCATTCCATATGCGAGACTGCATATGAGGAAACTTCAATGGTACCCAAAAAGTTTATGGAGTAAACATTGTCACAGCCTGGAAACAATGATTGCTATCGCCTGCAACAGGAGTTTCTTTGGTGGGCAGAGACATGTCACCAAAACAAGGGACTGTCATTCACTCTACCCCCTGCCACCCAAACCCTAACTACAGATGCATCAGACTATGCTTGGGGGGCCCACCTGGCAGGGAGTGGCATTCAGGGCAAATGGAGCCCAAACGAAATGCATCTGCATAACAACCAGAAAGAAATGCTAGCTGTTCAGAATGCTCTGACAGCCTTCAGGGACTTACTTCATCCAGGACAACTACTGATAAGGACAGACAACACCACTGTTATGTGGTACATAAACAAGCGGGGGGGGGTACACACTTCTACCCCCTTTAAAGACTAGCCATTGCCTTGTGGAACACAGCCTTGACTTACCAAATACATCTTCAAGCACAATTCCTGCCAGGAAAGCAAAATACTCTGGCAGATGACCTAAGCAGAAATCTTATGGACCCGCACGGATGGAAACAGGATCCACAAATCTTCAACAGGTCAACACAGAAATGGGGGAGCCCAGACATAGATCTATTTGCCACTCCCCAAAACTATCAGTTGGACAAATTTTGCTCAAGAGCTCATCACAAAAAAGGATGGAAAGTGGATGCTCTATCCTACAGCTGGAAAAACCTATCAGTTTATGCCTTTCCCCCTCTGCCTGTACTCTCCAAGGACTTACTAAAAGTCAGACAGGAAAAACCCAAAATGATCCTAATTGCTCCAGACTGGCCTCGCCAGCACTGGTACCCGCTTCTAAGGAATATGTCACACCTTCCTCCGTGTTACTTGCCTCAAACACCTTATCTACTGTCTCAGCAGAACTTTCAAATTCTACATACTCAGCTCCAAATTCGGAATCTTGCAGCATGGCTGATCAACTAATTATTCAAACCACATCTCTCAGTAAACCTGTGATGGATGTCATTTTGGAAGCCAGAAGGCCTAGTACTAGAAAATCTTATGCTGATAAATGGAAGAGATTCTGTGTTTGGAACCAAGCACAAGGAATAGACACAGCAAAGCCCAATATTCCTCAGATTTTACAATACTTAACTGAGATGCTTGACAAGGGCCTATCTTTTTCTTCAATAAAAATCCATGCCTCTGCCATCTCGGCTCATTACAACACAGAGCCTCCCCTCTTTTCTCATCCACTGCTTAAACAGTATCTCAGAGGGGCCAAAAATGTAAGGCCTTCCAGGACAGCACCAACTCCTGCATGGGACCTCAATTTTGTGCTGGAAAAACTCACCCTGCTTCCTTTTGAACCAACAGCTACTGCGGATGTAAAATTTCTATCTTGGAAAACAACTTTTCTTTTGGCAGTCACTTCAGCAAGAAGGGTTTCAGAACTACAGGCTCTCATGGCAGTGGAGCCTTTCATTATTTTTTACCTGGACAGGGTGGCCCTCAGGACCAATCCTTCTTTTATGCCTAAGGTGGTATCCACTGTGGCTCTTAACCAAACCATTCACCTGCCGACATTTTACCCAAATCCGCAGAACAAGGGGGAGCAGATTCTGCATTCATTAGATGTACACAAACAGCTAAGATTCTACTTAAACAGGACCAAATCTCTAAGAAAGTCTGATCAACTACTGGTAGCATTTGCTACAGTATCAGAGGGGAAAGCTATATCAAAGCAGACTGTATTCTCTGTTGCAGTCCGGGTTACCCACCCGCTATCCCCCATTCTATACCTTTATTTCCTTCACTATACTCAAAAGTCTTTGTGGTGTATTTGTTTTTAGTTGAAGGTAAAGTTTATGTTTCTAAAAGTGCATTTATATATTTCCAGTTTATTTATATATATTTTTTTGCTCCCCATTTGGGGGGCACCTGACATCTGGGGCAAGAAAAACTGATTAAAATTGAATTGGCTGCATGTTTTATACCCCTGATGACCTGACGTCATGGAAGAGGAGACAGCAACCAACACAGGACCCAAGACTTTGTTATTCAGGCCGACTGAGGGCAACCTGCCAGCAGACTACCTTAATGTAATGACTGCAACAGTGAATACACTTGAACATCTACATTTATGGTATTAAAACAGATGAACACATTTTATAGACAATAGTGCACAGTTAAACGTCAACTTAAAAGTAAACTTTCCCAGAAAAATATTTTTTTTCTTATAAGTAAAATTATTCATAGAATAGAAAAAGTACAGTTGTGTACATAACTGTACTTTTTCTATTCTATGAATAATTTTACTTATAAGAAAAAAAATATTTTTCTGGGAAAGTTTACTTTTAAGTTTACATTTAAACTGTGCACTGTTGTCTATAAAATGTGTCCATCTGTTTTAATGCCTTACTCATTCACAACTGCTACTTTCATATTTAGTTCTTTTGCTAAAAAAAAAGGTTTCTGATCTAATGGTTTAAGCATGTGTAGGTAACTGCAGGTGATTGTGTATGTGGAGATAAGGACATTGCTGTGCAGTCTTGGAGTTGGTATACTTAAAATGTTGTGGTATGGGTAAGCACAGTAGGGCAAACTCCTTGGCAACAGTGCTGTTTATGTATATTTTGTCTTAGAATTGTCACTTAGTCCTTCCTCCTACAGTTCAGTACATTGGTCAGTGACTGCTGCAGTGGTCATACACACAGAAAATATTTAAAGATAATGTACACAATGGATGTATTGGATTGTTTGAATGCTTCACAAAATAGTTGAATCATGACTGGCCAGAGAGTTGGGTGAACCCATCACCACTTAAAGCTGTGGGAGATTTTATGGACATGACACACTTTCCATGGTGAACATATTAGGGTTTGAACTACTTCACTTAATCTTCTGTCATCTGCATACCTTTCAAAATGCACCTCTTTAATGGGCAGTATTCTCCCACTGACTCAAGCAAGACTTTTTTGTTAATGTGTATGTAAAAATTCCAGTTTGCAGTTAGGACATACATGAAAATTGCTTAAAATTTTAAAATAATTTTCGATGAACTTGTCATGTATGTTATGCACTCATTTTATTCACTCATGTCTGACCCATAACTGCTAAAATACCTTTTTTTTTTTTTGCTTAAGTTGCATCATAGACATTACGTTATGCATTCATTTATCCTCTAAGCTGTACTTGTTTGGCAGTACGCATCCACCCTTCCCACTCAGTCTGAAGAGGAATTCTTGAAATAAATTTTATATTTATTAGGCAGACTCGCACAGCATGTAGTCTGCATACCCACTGACTCCTAGTAAAGACCACTTTTTTAATTTTGCATGTTCAGATATAAAGGAATCTCAAGTTATATATCTGTTTGCAGGTAAACAATTTTTTTTTCACCCATGTCTTATTTCTCTTCACATTATAGGATAATTATCTTCCTTGAACTCGGTTGCAACTATTGTGTAGCTGTGACTACTCCAGACTTATGTATGACTAATATGTGCACTTACTAATTTATACTTTGGTCCTTCTCCCAAGGCCACCTACCAGCAGATGCTTTTCGCCCATTTAGCATCCTATTAGGCTTATATTGTAAAGATTCTTTTATATGCTTCTGAGACTAATGTACAGCTACTATGACTCCAAATCTACATGTATAAACTATGTTACAGAATGTGTGCATGCCGAAATCATATATCAAAGATTACAGTACAACTACTATTACTCTAAACATATATTTATCAGAAATTAAACTGAATGTTGTACTTGTCAAAATGCATCTCTTGTATGCTGTTTGAGACTACTGTATAACTACAACTACTATACACTTATATGTAACAAATATGAAACTGAATGTAATGATTGGCAAAATGTATTCCTGGAGCTTTTCTCCCTGGGCCTCTGCTGAAAAAGGACCATCAGGCAAGTTGGACTACCCCAGTCAAATATAAAATGAATATATGTTATAGAAGCTGTATTTGTATATATTTCTCTTCTCCCTCTCTCTGTCTACTTATAAAAATATACATGCATAAGCGTGTGTGTGTGTGCGTGTGTGTGTGTGCGCGTGCGTATATATATATATATATATATATATATATATATATATATATGGGTCTACTTTTTCTTATTGAAAGCTCATCCTTTGAAAAGGAAAAGTACGAGCCCATTTACGCAACAGTGCACTTTAACAAAAGTCTCCTTTCGCAACTAAATCGGTAAAATTACAAAAAAACACCACAAAAACATTTTGCAGGGGAACAAGTACCCCTGCATCCCTGCTACCTTATATATATTAACTCTGAGGTCGCACTACAGTGGGGAAACAGCTATATTCACTTATACCCACTGTTGCATGATGCAGTGCTGCAGTGTTTTTTTTTTTTTTTTTAATATTACCGGTTCCTTGAACCGGTACTCGTGAAAGTGCACTTTTGTTTAAGTGTACTTTCGCGTAAATGAGTTTGTACTTTTTCTTTTCGAAAGGATGAACTTCCGATAAGAAAAAGTAGACCCATATATATATATATATATATATATATGTATATGTGTATATATATTTTACATATAAATGTATATGCGTATGAGTGGTTTAAATATATGTAATCTAAACAATTTTAAATGCAAATGAGAAATGAGGTGCTCACCATAATATATCCCTTCCATTTGTTTGCTCCGATGAGTAGTCTGCAGTCTTGCTAGATAGCAGAATACCTGTAAGAGTCATAACACATCATCATAGGGTTAGCTGTTTCAGCCCTTGTCATCACAATGAACAAAACATGCTGGAGGGATAGGTTCCTGACCCAGAGACTTCCCAGACGCTGGAATAGACTGCCCATACATGTCAAGCAGAATGCCTCTTTGGCCCTCTTCAAAAGGACCCTTGATGATTGGATGGGAGATAGGAAATTCACCACAGGGGTCCCGTCAGTTACCCTGCTAGACAGGGGTCCTGGGAAGTAAATACTGTGGGAAGAAATAGCCAGGGAATTGTTATGGGTAGGCTTGTATAGACCCTAGGCTCGATAGCCTAGTACCAGTCTATGAACCTATGAAACTATTTACTTGACACACCCATATTGCATGTAGACTGGGACCTCACACAAAATTAATAATAAAATATTTAAGTGAAGCGGTGAAAGTGAACAAGAACAATGCACTGAAATCATTCCTTCATTCATTTACTACAGGAAGAACGCTTCTGTACTACTTTCTGTTGGTATTTGGCAACATATTCTTAATTCAACTACTCTGTCATAACACTTCCTGAAACTACAGGTTTAAATACATGCTTCCATCACAGATATGCATTGCAGCTATGGTGTTTTCCTTGAGTTAACTCTAAAGAAGGTAGATATGGCTTGATTCAGAGATTTTCTGAGTAGAGTTTTTCATTAGACATTTTTCATATTTCTCTGGGTCAAAGTTCCTGCATATTCTTGGAGACAGTTACAATTCTGCAGGACAGTGAAATTGCTTTGTATGCTAAAGAAGTACGTAACCAAAGAAATCCATTATCCCAACACAGACAAGTTTCTATATAAAGTGTATATGCCAGTGCAAGTAATATCCACAGACTTTCAAACCCATGCACCCTTCCAGTTGGTTTAGTACTCTTATTTGTTTTTCCTCCAGGATCTAACATGATTTGCTTAGAGGCCCTCAGAGAGTGCACTTTTTGGAAGTTTTTTTATAGCAATTATTTAGTATTTAATTTATTTATTTATTTTAGGTTTACATAAGGAAAATGAGTTTAATTAGCGTTATCAGTCTGCAACCACCTCTGAAAATTATATTGTTAAACTAATTATGTGCTCCAAAGATTGCTTGATACGGGATTTACCAGCTGCGCATTGATAAAGATGTTGACACACTGAGATATAGTTGACAGGATGACATTTATGGCTGTTTCATAGTTCTTTTCAACAGAATTGATTTTATAAATTTTTGTCTTGCATCTTCCAATGTTTTTCTTACCCATTCAGTATATTACAAAAATGCGCATATAAATCACACAACTTGCAGTGATATATTTCCATTATGTTTTAGAACCTTTTTGCTGACAGTGAGGAGACTTTGTACAGGACAGTCCGAATGCTGGGAATAAATGCATGGGACTTAGCTGCTGGACTAACAGACTTTGACTGGACCCTATTTAATGCCATCCATGAGGTAAGGTTGCCTGAAGCCATAATACTATAAGAAAATAAATAGAATGGTTTGCTGCATCACTGCTGGTTAATGTTGACTGTTGTCAAAAAGTGAGTGTATTGTGACTGTCTTTGTTGGCATACAGCAGTGCTCAGACTACTTTATTAAATGTGGACCAAGATTATACTAAAATCAGAATTCTCAAATGAAAGCCTGATCAGGTTTTCTTTTCAAAACTGTTATATTTTAATAACGTATTTACATTATCCTTAATTATTTAGCACTTGCTAGTATGGAACAGCTTACAATATGTAAAGGTTACTCAAGGAGTATGTCCGATAGCAAGGGGAGCATAAAATATACTTTAATTTTAAAGTATGTTTGATGTGATGCAGATTCTCTCTTACCTGTTTTATCCAGTTCAGTGTAATTGTGAAGCAAAATATTATTCTAACACAAACTAGACATATTTGTCCTGGATTATTTGTTTTGACTGAATTATTGCCAGTAGGAAAAACACCACCACGTTATATTCATGTCTGTATCTATTTATATTTTAGGCAGAAAGGAAATGTCTGGTATAGTTGGATTAGGGAAAAAATCTGAAACCTCCTATAAAGAAACTTTTTCTCTTTTCTAGTATGATGTGTGCAGGATGTTTCTTCCTTGTTTATCTTCCATTCTCCAGTAAAATTAAAAATAAATTCCTTGCATCTTGTCAGCAGGAGGCAGATTTAGAATGATCAAAGAAGCCTGAAGTGATGCAATTTGTAAAACAAATCGGCTGATGAAGAAGCCGGCAGGCATATTTTAATATGAAGAGATAACAGAGAGCTTGAAAAATGTCAGTAGAGAGGTTATTAAAACTTGTGATTTTGTTGATTGTGACAGCTGTGACTAAAATGGCTTCTGCCGTCATAAACTAAAGTAAGTAATTAACTCCCATAATGTTGTACACTTTAAGGATATGAGGCTTCAGTGATGTTAAATGCCATGGCAGATTTATAAGAGGAGAATGCCATCTTAAGCTCAGATAAGGTTAAGAAAATGGAGGCGAGGGAATAGTTTGCCTTACAAGTCAATCTAGGCAACTAAGGTAGGCTTTTTCTTTAAAGTCTAAACATGCAGTAGTGAGAGATTTCAGGATTCAATTTAGGATTTTTTTTCACATGGAAATGATTTTGATGCAAGAAGTTGAGTTAAGGGTCTAGACTTTGTTGTATTATTTAAGACACTTGTACTTTTTCCTTGAGGGTGATTACAGGCAAGACGTTCGGTACAAATGAAGTGGAAACAGTAAACCTATTTAAAGGTTTAAATTTTTGTAGACAACACAGAAAATTAAGTCACAAAGTTGAATGTGGCTTCAAGTATCACCCTCTGTGGTTCTGTAGATGCCAGTTGTGGATGTAATAGCAGATACATTTGACCAAGAGACAAGATAGTAGAAACATTGGGTATATATTAAAATACTGAAACCTCACTTACACGAATACCTAAATGCCAGCACATAAATAGCAAACTGTGAGAACACTGAATGTCCTGAAGCACGAAATTCGAAATATCAAATTCCCATAGTTGGCCAACCCCACCGCCTGCTGCGTACTACCTACCCAAACAAAATAAATAATCCACACTTTCCCATATCTACACTTCACCCATATATCCCATATCCTAATCAAACATTCACTACACACAAATATATTTAACTATAAACATTATGTATATATTCACCTAAACAACTATATCACTATATATACACTTAACGTAACCCTACTTCTAACTCTAAAGTGTAGGTTGCATGTATTACTATATATGCACTTACCTTAACCCGCACCCCAACCCTAGGGTCAGTAACTATTGCACATTTACGTTAGGGAGCTATACCGGATAAGGGACAACTATGGGAATTCGATATTTCGAATTTTGCGCTTCAGGACGTTTGGTGTTCTCGTGGTTCGCTATTTATGTGTCGGCGTTTAGGTATTCACATAAGTGAGGTTTCAGTATTTTAATATAGACCCGAAACATCTGGGCAGGGTAAAGATTATCAGTATTAATAATCTTGAACAATGCAGATATCTAAAAACTACTTTTTGGCTTTTAACCCATTACTGATGGGGAATGAGGCTGCACACAGTGGCATGCAAAAATCACCATCTAGGATGCAGAAAAATCAGAAATGTATTTATTTATCCTGTTTTGATCAGGTTAGTCCCAGTAGGCTAGCAGTCTGTTTTCAGAGGAAACCCAAAGAGCTCTTTATAATACTAACAAACAAACACATTTCTTAAACACTAAATTTCACACATCCTCTATCCTTTATGCATACATATCCTCTTCAAATGTGACTGTGTAAAAGAGATCTATCTGCCCTGTGCAGTAGAATCAGATCTAAAAATTAAAAATGGTATAACCTCTCGCACCTTTCATTCACACTTCCCCTCTTCTGTGACATCACCCAAACTCTGGACCTTCATTTAGGGTCTATGTTATATATTTGAACATCCAAAATGTCGAATACCATATGGTCAAGACCATATGTTCAACGTTCAGAAGTTCGAATATATAATAATAAAAAAAAAACACCTTGGTGCGAACAGGGGGACAAGCCCCCATGCACCCCCCACACCCCCCCTACTTAAATATACCAACTCCGAGACCGCACTTCGGTGCAGAAAAGGGAATTTCTCCCAATCTGCACCATATGGTGCCATTAAAAGTCCGTCTTCGAACACTTGAAATGTCGAGCATATGGTCTCCGACCATATGACGTTCGACATTTCCAGCATTCGAAGATTTGACATATAGCCTTCACTTAACCCATCACCTCCCACCATTACATACACACAATCCATAAATCTTAATGACAACCTACTATTAATGTACTTAAACCTCAGAACCATCTGTAACAAGCTTCCAGTCCTACACTCATTCACTGCAGCACACACCCCAAACATGCTGATAAGCATTGAAATCTGGCTAAAACCAAACTCTAAAGATGAAAAAAATCTTTCCTCCAGGCTACAATATACAGTAGAACCTCCACAGTTGACCACCTCCTTAAGTTGACCTAATTTTCATAGACCAGACATGCACCACATGTACTCAGTAGAAGACCGACCTTTCCATATTGACCACCTCTGTAAGTTGTATCTTGACCACTTGGACTGTGACACACATTATTAATTTACCCGCTATAACCTGATCAGTTGAATCCACTCTACACCAGGGGGTAGAAGGTGTGGGCTTTGCCCCTTAGTTGTGTTATGTTTTTCTTTAGTACAAGTTCTTTTTTCATGTTTTATTATTACCATCTGTTGGATTAAGCCTGATGTCCTATTGTTTATCATGTGTTGCTGAAGATTTTTCAGCATGAAGGACTAGTCTGAATTTGTACGTACATCGTAAAATTACTGAAAAATTTACAGTTAATCGAGACATAGTGGCCCAAAGGAAAGAACTCAGTAAGAGCTGACACTGAAGGAAAAGTTTTATCTTCTACATTTTCTGGAAAGCAGCAGACAAAGAAAGAAGGTGGAACATTTTTGTGTGAGCAAGTACACAGTAATATCCAAAAATGTAAACATGAGTAATTGGAGAGATATGTTAAGGAAAGTGGAGATGTACAGTGGAAAAGGAGGAAGATTTTCTTGGAAGTCAGTGAAGTCACATTAAGCTGGTTCAAACAAATGAGGGCATTTAATGCCCAAATCTCCGGGCCGATAATCCAATAAGTTGCTAAAAAATTCTCACAGGATTTCTGGATAGCAGATTTCCAAGCATCAAGTGGTTGGCTTGTGAAATTTAAATTGTGACACGAGATCTCCCAGAAAGTATTGTGTGGTAAATCCAATGAAGTTCCAGTAGAAGTTGTGGAAGAGTTAATCAGAATGTTCCCAGACTTTGCCAGAGTCTTCAAAAGTGACATCTTTAACGCTGATGAGAGCTGACTCTTTTTTAAGGTGATACCTGATGAGAGCCTCGTCATGAAGGGTGACAAATGTAAGAGCAAATAACTTTCGAAAGAATGTTTCACAGTTCTGCTTTACGCTAGCTTGGTAAATCGGCAAAGCCAAGCGCATTCAAAAACCTGAAGCCCAAAGACTTCCCCATCATTTGGAGATCAAACAAATGTACATGGATGATTGGTGCCCTATTTGAGGAGGGTGAGTAAGGGTTACCGAATGAGAAATGAAGAAGAAACAGTCTATTCTACTAACAAACAGCTGTCCTGGCCACACACAAGTGAATCATCTCACAAACATGACACTGGAATTTCTGCCTCCAAACACGACCTCAAAAATCCAACCTCTTCACCAAGGCATCATCAAAACATTTAAAATGCGCTACCGAGCTCAGCTGCTACAGTGGGCCTTTACTAAGATACAAACCTGTGGTCCGCCTGTGAAAGCAACTTCATTCACTGGATCAGTTAATGCTGTCATCTGGATGCTGTCATCTGGATCAGTTCTGCTTGGAATAAAGTTCAGCCAGAAATGATACAGAAGTGTTTCAAGGAAGTTGGATTTGTCACAACCCAAGAGTACAATGTTTTGGCCCCATTAGACAGTCCATCTCCCATGGTAGAATTCCAAGGAGTAGATTTTGAAGGTTTTGTTGCAATGGATGATGAGGTGGCAACCTGTAATGAACCTGACCCAGAAGCAATTTTCCAAGTGATATTGACCGAAGTACAGACCAGCGTAAAAGTGCATGAAGCAGCTGATGAAGTGGAAGAAGCAAGTGAGGATGACACAAATTGCAGAGACTCCAAAAGAAGAGGATGTCAGGTATCTGATAATGCAGCTGTAGTCATTTGCTGTGGAAAAACGCCCAGGAGTGGTGTAGCCAGTGTTGTGTGCTTTCTCCACTTACCTTTGTAGTAAGAATAAGAAACAGACCAAGACTGTCTCTTTTTTTCAGAAAGAATGATTAAACCATGAGAAAACAGTAAATGTATTGATTTTGTATGATACTGTATGTATGATTTTACTGTGTTTTGATTGTATGATTTTGTATGATATTCTCTAATAAAAGCTTTACAAGAAAGTAAAGTACATGTACGGATCAGTACAATAGCCTAGTTCCTTATGTTGTCCACCTCCATATGTTGACCAGTTTGTTACAGTCCCTTGGGTGGACAACTTACAGAGGTTCTACAGTAATATGAAATGATAGAGAATACATAAATTCTGGAGGGGTTGCAGTACTTTTTGAAATCACACTGAATGTCACCTGGTACCCACTAAGTCACCCTGATTTTCCCACTGCCGAAATACCTATTACCCTCATTCATGTGAACAAACACAAAATTATCTGTCCTGCTGCCGTACACATTCCTCCAGGCAACAACATTCCCATTTGTAAAGACATCTTTCACTGGTGCTCCACATATATAAAAAATAAAACCATTATACTTGGGAATATGTATATAGATTATCTACTTGTTAATTCTGACTCTCCAACCCTCTCTGTTAGCCTGCAGACATTCACCCAAGTAATCACCCACTTGAATTGACAAACACAGTAACAGACACTTACTACTTGACTGGATCCTTACCACCTTATCCTCAAAAATAAACATTATTGGCCATCTCCCAGGCACCATCAGTGACCATCTCTCCACATTTGTCACAAGGCAAATTAATCATATCCTAAACATATAGTCTTAAAACAAGTACATAAACTTTCCACTTTCATCAAAGACACCTTTATCAATTACCCTCCCTGTATAACTAGTGTCACACTGCCAGCCCAGCTATCTAGAATTTTGTAAATAATTCTATGTCATTTGTGAATATTGATATGATTTATACAGAACTGTATGTTATGTACTAAGCTTCAAGAATGTAACCACAGCATACCCTGCTGGAACGTAGAAGATTAACTTGCAAAACTTAAGAATAGTTGAGATTAAGTTATTTTATAGCTGGGCCATAAACAAAAGATGCCATCTTTCAGTTTCAGTTCAGTAGCAGACACAATGTCTATAGCTCAAAGTTTTTTGTATTGTTTTGGAGAGAAGTAATTACTAGGTTTAAAATGTAAAAAGTGTTTATTGCTTTATGACTTCCAAGATCTGCAAAGATCCAAGAGATGTATTTCTTACACAGAGATGTTAAATTCTGTTAAGTTACTGTTTAGACTGGGAACTAAAGTCAAGTGACAAAGAGTGATGTCATCCAAGCTGGCCCAGCAGTAATGTTTGATATTAATTTAAGAACCCTCTGAGAGAGACTGTGTATTTTGTCTTGAACCTCGCAAGAACATCCACTCATCATCAGCACTACATCTGTACGTGCCCTAAGTAAGATTTAGGGCATAGTATCTCTTTTAGATATAGACAGGAATATAGTAAAGATTAGTTTAGATGTTTTCTGTATTTATTTGAGGCTGTTCTTCAATGTTGTTTTAAAATATTTCCTATGGTTATGAATTCTGAAAGTTACTGTATTGATTTTACTGAGTATTATCTTGTTCTTCTATTTATTATTAAATATATTTATTTGCTTATGTATTTATTTTATTTTAGTTTACATTTGTTGACTGGGATAGTGAAACTGGATATATGTCCATTTTCAGTGGAGGCTCAGAGAGAAAAGCTTCACATACTAAAAAAGAGACAGTACATACATCACTGAGGGATAAACTCAGGCAGACATGTTTAGAAAAATATAGACAAAGAATACAGACAGACATCAATATACACAATGTGCAGACTTACATCTGATTGGTAGAGACATATCAGAAAGTGTGAACATAGAATACAATCATATTTCATAATTCACAATGCTTAGGCATTCAAATGCTATGAGGCATAGTTACTTGGCTAAACAGCAGGTTGGGTAGCAAGACATGTATTAGTGAAGTTGTTAGGTTTAGAACAAGAGCACAGCCAATGAGATGTGAGGTATTTTTTGAGTTCTCTTTTAAATAGAGGTAGTGAGGTTTCCTTGGTAATGGTAGTAGGGAGTAGAGTCCAGATTTTACCCGTTGAGTTGGCAAATATAGCATCGCCTGCAGTTGTTGGATTTTTGGGGTCAGTATCATTAGTTTATCAGTTGAGTGTAATGGCCTGGGGGACACTAGTAGGGGTGAGAATATTTTTGAGGGCAGGGGTGTTATCAGGTTGATGGAGTATTTTATGCGCTACTATAAGCTGGTTGAACAGTAGAAGGGTAGGATACTCTAGCCATCCCAGTGCTTTGAGGTTCTGGCAATGGTGGGTCCTAAAAGCCATGCCAGTAGAGAATCTGGCTATATGATTGCAACATCCTGATAATTTGTTGTGATCGGTTTTGGATAGGTTGGTGAGTACAGGGGAGGCATACATAAGGGTAGAGAGGAGGTGTGATCTTGCAGTAGCTACCCTAGCTAGGGGGGATGAGGAAAGGTTTGGCTCTGTACATGGAGCCAAGATTTTTGTTGACGGACTTAATAGTGTGATTTACATGTTTATCAAATTTAAGGTTGTTTGTTATTATGCCTAGAAGCTTTGTATGGTCATCAGGGGAGATAATGGTGTTATTGCTAAATTTGATGAAGGAAAGAGGAGAAATTCTACGGTTAGGGAAGAAAAGTAGTAGCTTGGTTTTGTTAGCATTTAGAAGCAGGCAGTGATTAGCTAGCCATGTTTATACCGTGCTGAATATGGTCTGGGTGAGGGTTAGAAGTTGTGTAGGAGAGGAGGCGGAGCATATTAGCATCGAGTCATCTGCATATTGGATGCAGGTGGCCCCTGGGATGGTGGTGTGCAGATCATTGATAAAGATAGAGAAAAGAAGGTTCACCTGCTGGGGCTCAAAAATCCCGGTACATGTGAGGACAGAGCACTTCTCTTGTCTTGTTCAGATTTGAATCTGACCAAATGATGGGAGATTGCAGATATAGCCCCAGGGATTACTTCAGCACTGCTTGACAGAGGCACAACAAAAATGATAGCAATAGTTTTATTCAAACTAAAGGTGGAAAGCCACATAACTATGGGCTAGGCTTATAAATGCCCTTGGGCAGATAGCCTAGTATGAACCTATGAACCTATGAACCTAGTATGTACCCTTGTGGGACATCTAGGGTTAGAGGAAGTTGGGATGACAGCTTGCTCTGCCATAAGACAGCCTGCTGTCTACCAGTTAGGTAGGAGTGAAACCATTGTATTGCATGTTGGTCTAAACCGGTGGTTTGTAAGGTATTGAGCAGTAGCTGATGGTTGACCATATCGAAAGCTTTTGCGAGATCTAGGAAGAGTGCTGAAGATAGTTTGTTGTTGTTATGATGAAGAGTGATGACATTAGAGAAAGATAGAAGAGTGGTGGTGGTACTGTGGAATGGCCTAAAGCCATGCTGAGATTCGGTGAGCTTTCCGTTTTGAATAAGAAAGTGCATGATTTGTTTGTGTATGCATCTTTCCATGATTTTAGCTAGCATGAAAGAATGGCTATAGGTCTAAAGTTAGATAATACTGTGAAACTTCCTCCTTTATGGAGTGGTATAACATGTGATATTTTCCATATTGCTGGAATTGATCCTTCTGAGATGGATCTGTTGATCAGAATAGAAATGGGAAGTGCTATGACATCATCCGCTTTTTGAAGATATTCAGCTGACAGGTGGTCGGCAGCTAGTGTAGTAGGTTTTAGCTTTTTGAGTAAGGTCTGGATCAGGTTGGTAGGTGCAGTTTGAAAGGTAAAGGTGAGTTGGGTGCTGGGTGGATCAGGGCTAGATGTGCCAGAGCTGGTGTTTGTGTCCGATGGAGTGAGATGGTTAGCTAGAGACTGGATAGTTTCAGTAAAGAAGGAGTTGAAGCTGTTTGCAATTTCTACAGAAAATTTATCAAGGGCAGCTAATGGAATAGGAGTGACGGAACGGCCTGAGTGGAGAAGATTGTTAATACCAGCCCAGAACTTTTGAGGTTTTAGCTGATATTTTTGTTGTAGGAAGGTGTAGTGATTTTTTTTTTGTCTAGAATGACAGATTTTTTGGTCTGATTCCTTAGCTGCCAGTATCTTACTTGGTCCATAGGGTCTTTGGTAACATGCCACCTGGCCCAGGCATTGTTTCTTTAGATACCCACGGTGCAACTATGGCTTTTACATGGATGGTACAGGTAGGAGTATGGTGGTTAAGGATAGCCAGAAATCTGGTATTGAAGTACTCAACTGCTTCTTGTAATGGGAGTCATTTCAAGACATTCCAATTACATGCTTTGAGTTCATTTTGGAAGTTGTCAAGGTTAAAGTTCCTGACGTTTCTTATAGTTTTGTAGGTGGGCTGGTTGGGAATGTTGGCTTTGAGCCCAATAATATAGGTAAGGCAGTGATCACTTAGATCATCGGGTAATTTACTTGACTTGTACTTTTGGGGTGGCTGTTAATAAGTATTCAATCAAGGATACTATCTTTGGCTCTATTTTTGCTAAATCTGTTGGGGGTGGCAATGATCTGAGTAAACCTGTGGAGGCTGAAATGGGTGGAGGGAGTTTCAGAGGAACAGGTGTTCCAATCAGTGTTAAAGTCCCCCAAAACAATGGTTTCCTGGGCATAGTTAGAAGCTAGCCAATGTAAGGTGTTTTCTAGAAGTATTATCATTCTTGCCGGGTGGAATATGAATGCAGACAATGTATCTGCATTTATTTTTGTTTATTAGTTTGGTGATGAGAATATCTGCATTGCCAAACTGGGGTTGCTGTTGGGTGTCAATTGTTATTGTTAGGGTAGACTTGTATAGTACAGCTGCCCCGCCACCTTTCCTGGAGATCAGGGCCAGTCTAAGGATGTTGTACTGTGGGTGGGGGGGGAGGGGGGGATTTCATTATCTTTGGTTATTGGTTTTAGCCAGGTTTCTGTGAGGCAGAGGATATCAGGGGAGTGAACAGCTAAGAGTCCATGTAGGCTATGGATCTTGTTGTTTAGGCTTCTGATGTTGAGATGACAGACAAGAAATGAGTTTGGAAGTCTATCAATCTGGGTAGTACACATTGGGTTTTTAGATGGTGTGCTTGGGTCTACTGTTGTGAACGGGCCAGGGTTGGGTGGATGTCTCCATCCTTCATAAGATTATTTTTTTAAGTTGCCTATCTTTGTGGCTGATATTTGTGAGACATATTTAAGCTCTTAGATTACTTGCATATATATTTGGTGACACTGTACAGGCCACTCCTAATAGCCTGGCACTTGGTCAAAACTACCATTTGGATCATTAGTAACATTACACAATAGGATTGGACACCATTTGTTAAGGGCCTAGAGTAGCTGATAAGCATAGTTGGTGGCAATGATAACTACCTTTGTAGTCTGGACAGAAGGGGGCATAGCTTGTAAACTTGTGCCAGCCTTTCCCAGGTGTGTGTGCTTGCATATAAATCAAACCTCAAAGTGCGTGTGTGTGTTGGGCACTTGGGCAGGGACACGAAGCACTGGTTGGACGGAGAAGGTGCTGGAGGTTTTGGCTTGACCACTCAGCTGAAATCTCAACCCTATAGCTGTGCCAGTGGGGAGTCTTACTGGGGATCTGGAGATAGAGGCAGAAACCAGCCCTAGACTGACTGTGGTCTCTGTGTGCTCTTAGGGGAAATTGCACTTTACTGTGTGTGTACTTGTCATCCTCCCAGTGTGTACATTCCCTAGCTGTTGGCAGTGGTAAGGATGGAGGCTCCTTGATTACTGGTCAGTGCAGGGGGGTCACAACTAGAATACTCTAAAAAAAGAAAACTACCACTAGAAAATGATGTCATCCACTTCAGTAACATTCTTTAACATACTAAATGAGCTAGCTCCAATCAGAATGAAAAATACCAAAAGCAACTCAACAGCTTAGCTCATTAGAGAAACTAACCAGTTCATGTTAAGTAGAGATAAAGCCTGGAAGGTTTAGAGTTAAGATAGAACACAACAAAAGTGGCAAATCCTCAGGCAACTTAGAAATCACTATAAGCAAAATGTTAAACTAGGCAAAGCCGCCTACTTTCTCCCACTCCAAAGCAAGCATTGCCACAACCATAAAAACCCTAATATACCAGGCCAAACTACCACCCAAACCCCATCCACAAACAACAGCACCAACTCCATAGCCACCCAATTCAACACTCACTCCACTCAATCTATCCTGTCTGTGTTAGAATCCAACCACCTATTTCTCAACCCCCCCCAGCAAGACTCACAACACCCCCTCTCTTTTCCTTTCAGCCAACATCAACCTCAGCTATCAAAAAGTACCTCTAACACTTTAAACCACTGCATCAGCTGCAGATAAACTGCCACCTGAATACCTCAGGATAACTGTTGACATCCTGGCATACCCCCACCTAAATGCTCTTAAGTCGATCAATTACTGAAAATTACATACCATCTATCTGGAAAAAATCACACATTTATATGATTTCACAAAGGTGAATGAGCCACAGACCTCTCCAACTACTGCTTCATAGCAATTCTTTCCCCTCTATCCAAAATATTAGAAATATGTATAATTCCCAATTCCTAACCCATCACACAAACAGCATCCTACAATCTCCCACACAACATAGTTTTTGGCCTCACCACAGCATGACAACAGCCCTCCTTAGTTTCAGTGAAATAATACATACCA
Organism: Protopterus annectens; assembly: GCF_019279795.1. Classification (NCBI taxonomy): domain Eukaryota; kingdom Metazoa; phylum Chordata; order Ceratodontiformes; family Protopteridae; genus Protopterus; species Protopterus annectens. The sequence continues at coordinate 100,954,751 of NC_056731.1, read as the reverse complement.
ACAGAAACAATGGTAACCTAGTATCCTCCCTTTTCTTCAACTTCTGAGAAGCATTTGACACAGAATCCCACCAACTCCTAATTAATGAACTATTTTCTCTATCACTATCTCATTCATCTCTTCCATGGTTCTGTAACTGTCTTTCCAACAGACAAGCTATAAAACGGAATCAGTACCTATCCCCTTTCCTTAATCTTAAAGTTGGTGTACCTCAAGGATCAGTTCTAGGTCCAGCATTTTTCAGTATCTTCACATGCAACCTGCATAAAGCCAGCAAACCTGCCTCCATAGTGCAGTATGCAGACATAGCCACCATCATCTGCTCAGCCCCAAACCTCCCTGTACTTCAGGAAATGACTTAGGACTCTCTCACCTCCACAAAATCCTGAATGCAAAAAAAAAAAAAAAAAAAAAAAAAACAGTCTATCCTTACCATTACATCAGCAACCACCACCACCATAGCAACTCTAACAAATACTAAGCTGCTAGGAGTCATAATGCACAATAAGCTAAACTTTGACTTGCACATTAGTCAAGCCATGGAAAAAACTTATCAAAAATTGGACTTCTTCTGGTGGAACAAACCCTAACTTACAGACTTGCCAAAAACAACATTGAAAAATTGGCATAAAAAAAATCAGCATCATCCTACCTTCTCTCCTCCCTTCTTTATGCATCACCCATATTTACCAACCTTCAAACCACCCTACTAAATAAACTAGAGGCTCACTATAACAAACTAGCCAAATTTGCATCTGACCTATTGTACTGCATGCACCGCTGCATAGCACTAGAGCAGCTTAATTGGCTTGAACTACCTAATCTCTCTACATTCACTCATCTTCAAACTTCCCACAAAATAATACACAAATCACACACATGCCTCCTCTACAAAATATTTTCAAACATTACTCCCCACCATGTTGCCTTTGTTCTGGTAAAAAAAAAGCCTTCTAATCACCTTAAAATCCCATAATACCACAGGAGACCCATTGTACTCATCCTATGTCACCAGACAGTGGAACTCCACCCCTATCTCACTAGAATAGAACAGCTGTGCTGAAAACTTTAAGCACAACCTAAAACAGCACCTAACCTCCTCTTGGATATGCTGATGTTCACACCCAGACCTTTCTCTTTCTCTCTTATATTCAAGAATCTTTTACCAATCCCACACAACATCCACAACCTCTCTTTCAATCTACTATAACTGCCTATCCTTATCTTCACTGTCATTCTGCATACCTTCCTCTGTCCACTACTTCCTCCTGCTTACCACCCACTCTGCATCCAGGCTATCCCACCTCAATCACTGCAGCACGCATCATCTGTACTATACTACATCTAACTATACTATTTCTTTCTTTTGAAACTATTCTGTAAATAATGCATATAATTTTCTATATACTTTCATAATTGTATATTACTCAATTTGTATATTAATATACAAGACCCCTACATAAATGCAATTTGTATTATCCAATGGAATGACTGTAACACCCCATATTTCATTGCTAATTTACAAAAAGCTTTTCTCTAAAATATTTTTGTAACTTTTGTAACTTTAATTAATTTAAATACAGAGGTTGGCAAAGAAAAAGTGGGATTGTCAGAGAGATGAAGAAAGTAGGCAGGAGTATAAGGAGATAAGGTGCATGGCAAAGAGAGAGGTGGCAAAGGCTAAGGATAAGGCATATGAGTTGTATGAAAGGTTGGACACTAAGGAGGGAGAAAGGGACCTGTACTGATTGGCTAGACAGAGGGACTGAGCTAGGAAAGATGTGCAGCAGATAAAGGATAATGAGGGAAACATACATACAAGCGAGGAGAGTGTGTTGAGCAGATGGAAAGAGTACTTTGAGGGGTTGATGAATGAAGAGAATGAGAGGGAGAGAAGGTTGGATGATGTGGGGATAGTGAATCATGAAGTTTAATGGATTAGCAAGGAGGAAGTAAGGATAGCTATGAAGAGGATGAAGAATGGAAGGGCTGTTGGTCCAGATGACATACCTGTGGAAGCATGGAGGTGTTTAGGTGACATGGCAGTGGAGTTTTTAACCAGATTGTTTAATGAAATTTTGAAAAGTGAGAGGATGCCTGAGGAATGCAGAAAAAGTGTTTTGGTACCAATTTTTAAGAATAAGGATGATGTGCAGAGCTGTAGTAACTACAGAGGGATTAAATTGATCAGTCACAGCATGAAGTTATGGGAAAGAGTAGTGGAAGCTAGGTTAAGAAGGGACGTGATGATTAGTGATCAGCAGTATGGTTTCATGCCGGGAAAGAGCACTACAGATGTGATGTTTGCTCTGAGAGTGTTGATGGAGACGTACAGAGAAGGTCAGAAGGAGTTACATTGTGTTTTTGTAGACTTAGAGAAAGCATATGACAGGGTGCCTAGAGAGGAGTTGTGGTATTGTACGAGAAAGTCGGGAGTGTCAGAGAAGTATGTAAGAGTGGTACAGGATATGTACGAGGGTAGTGTGACAGCGGTGAGGTCTGCGGTGGGAGTGACGGATGCACTTAAGGTTTAGGTGGGATTACATCAAGGATCAGCTCTGAGCACTTTCTTATTTGCAATGGTGATGGACAGGTTGACAGACGAGATCAGACAGTTGTCCCCTTGGACTATGATGTTTGCAGATGACATTGTGATCTATAGTGAGAGTAGGGAACAGGTGGTGGAGACCCTGGAGAGATGGAGATATGCTCCAGAGAGAAGAGGAATGAAGGTCAGCAGGACAAAGACAGAATATATGTGTGTAAATGAAAGGGAGGATAGAGAAATGGTGAGGATGCAAGGAGTAGAGATGGCAAAGGTGGATGTGTTTAAATGTTTGGGATCAGTAGTTCAGAGTAATGGTGAGTGTGGAAGAGAAGTGAAGAAGAGAGTACAGGCAGGATGGAGTGGGTGGAGAAGAGTGTCAGGAGTGATTTGTGACAGACGAATACCAGTAAGAGTGAAAGGGAAGGTCTGCAAGAGGGTAGTGAGACCAGCTATGTTATATGGGTTGGAGACAGTGGCATTGACAAAAAGGCAGGAGTTAGAGCTGGATGTGGCAGAGTTAAAGATGTTAAGATTTGCACTGGGTGTGACGAGGGTGGGCAGGATTAGGAATACGTATATTAGAGGGTCATCCCAGGTTGGAAGGTTTGGAGACAAAGCCAGAGGTGCAAGATTACATTGGTTTGGACATTTGCTGAGGAGGGATGCTGAGTATATTGGGAAAAAGATGCTAAGGATGAAGCTACCAGGTAACAGGGGAAAAGCGGAAGGCCTAAGATCAGGTTTATGGATGTGGTGAGAGAGGATATGCAGGTGGTTGGTGTGAGAGCAAGATGCAGAGGACAGGAAGAAATGGAAACAGATGATCTGCTGTGGTGACCCCAAATGGGAACAGCTGAAAGAAGATGATGACAGAGCTTTTCTCCCAAGGCCTCCACCAAAAATGGGTCTGAATGCCCAGTTGGACATTCCTAGTGAACAAAGGACAAATAAGGGAAATTTGCTCAGGGCATTTGGGAACTTCCCCTTCTCCTTTTGTTAGGTGTAGCAAAATATTTTACATCTACCAATTCAAGCAGATGGGGACTCTGTTTAACATAACATCTGAAGGACAGCACACTTATGAGTGCAGTCTTCCCTTATGCTGCACTGAAGTATCAGTAATCAGTCTACCTGGTGTGGGTATAAAACCCACAGCCATCTGCACCAAAGGCAAGTGTGCTGCCTGTTGCACCACTGACACTGACAATGTCAGAGAGATTAGGGGTGAGAATATTTATCTGATTAAATAGTTGGTGAATTTTAATGTGATGCTGGTGGTTCAACTTAAAGAATAGACTTGAGTCATTAAAGGGGACAGTAAGATCTAATAATTTCTCATAACATGTCATCTCCCCTGCCAGAGGGCAAGGAAACAGCTTTTGCAGTAGCATGTCCCTGTTTTTGTCCCAGGTGGTGGCCAGAGGATTGCCTAGACCAACTCATTATATCTATGATGGTGGGACAGATGCAGTGAATTACCACATGCTAAGCCTTTGATTATAGTCATAAAAGCATTTTCTGTATTAACAGACATTTGTTGGAGGATAACTCAGATGTTTTCATCTGTATGGAAGCTGATAAGCCTGGCCTGGAGGATGAGCTATCATTTGTGTTCAGTATGGATGCAAGCAAGGTTCAGAGGGTTAACACTGTAATGTTAACACATAATAAGAACAAGCAGAAGAATTAAAAAGTAAAGTGCTTTTTCCTGCAGTCTGTCAGTTCAAGAAGAAGAAACGTCTAGTAGCAAACTGCCAATGATGTACTGTTCTCACTTATGCAAGGTAAGCACAGTAGCTTAGTATGATCTGTAAGGACTGACATCATAACAGTAAAGTGGAGGGGCAAGGAGTAAAGGTACCAGAAAAAATAAATAAATAAGAAAGTACAGAACTCAGAAAGGAAAATAATTCAAGAAAGATGTTTTTATATTTAAACATAGAATATACTTGACATACTACATGTTTTTCACTTCTTCCAAGGGAAATAAGTCATGATCTGATACCTGAATTGAATGCCAGACCCAGCTAGAGAAAATGAGTGGCTGTTAGTAACATTAGACATGGTACTTTGTGCAGATTTGAGGAATGTAGCCTAACAGCTGTTAATGATCTGTTTCCTGTAGTTCAGGGTTTGATTTCCTCAGTCTCCATTTGCCTTCTGTGTGAATCTGGGCAATTAACTTAACCAGACAGCGGTACTGCATCACCCTTACTAAGAGTCATTTGTCTCCACTGGTCTTACCTGGTTAATAAACAAATGAAATATAAAGAATAAAAAAAACAAATAAAGCAAAAAGAATTGCACCTTTTGGGCAAAAGAAGTCAAACTTGAACCATGTGGTGCACACACACACACACACACACACACACACACACACACACACACACACACACAAAATGAATGACAAGTACAGGTACATAACAAAAAGTCAAAGAAATAAGACCAGTATTGAAAAAAAGATAGCATCGAATATTTTATAACAACCCGCATTTAAAACATGCTTCTTACAAAGGACGGCAGCATGACTGAAAGCAGACACTTGTGTAAGACCTAGATAATGTGTAGAGAGTATTTATCCAACTAGAATAGAGAAGTGTTTCCTCATATAACCATAGTTACACAGGCACATTAGTATATAGATCTTAGTTACTCAGAAGTCCAGCTGGGAACAGTGTGAATTGAGCACCATGAGGCAGTTTTCCATATCAAGACATGGTGCATGAGATGATGTACTTACATAAATGTGGAGACTGATGGTGTCACAAACAACCATACCATTGTCACCTGGAGCACTGTGCAGTTTCCCAGACTGGTGTGCCCTCTGACAAAGTAAAAATTCATCTGCACTCAGTAACTGTAGTAAGCTGTGTGCTACAAATGTAGCAAGCAACTTACTACAGTTAAATTGACATACATCAAGCGCTTTAGCACATCAGCTGTGACCATAAATGCAGTAGAAGCATTCACAAAGCAATGCCGATACTGCACTAATGTACTATTGACACCTGGCTATCCAGCCTCATGTCAACATGCCCCCAGGATAGCTATCCACTTTCATCCAGCCCTAGTTATGGCTTGGTATTATAAATCTCTTGCAGAAATGTCTGTCACAGATTAACACATATTATACCGATATAGCCATTTATTCAACAGTTGCCAATACAACAACTTAAGCAGTCCATTTCACTTCCATTTAGTGGGTCATTTCATTATCTTGCCTGAATACAGCTGCATTCTTAAGCACTTGGACATATTAGTAACTTGCTGAGATGAAATCTGGTGAAGATGACTTGGGACAGACAGGAAGAAGGCAATAGGAACCAACTTATCCAGCAAAGAGATAGATGAGTTGTGAGAGAGAAGATCTGCTACAGTCAGGTATGACTGTAAACGAAGGTAAGAGAATGGCATTGAATTGAGAGACATGGCAACAGGTGACATAATGCCCTGACCTGATGTAGAAATTGGAAACAATGGGTGTTGATGATTACGATGATTATCAGTGACTAGCTCATTGAGCCTATAGTGCTTTTTTGTATACCTCCAGGTAACACGAGTAGCTCCTTATGGCATTCAGACCTTTAATAAATATAACTTGTAAGTGACTTACCAGCAAGTAATAGGTGGTATTAGAAAGGCAAGAGCTATTAACAAAATGACACTACAATTGTTAATCTAGGATGTCCTGCAGTAAAGAAATAAGTACCCATTTGCCACATATTCATATTTTCAAATTTATGTTCTTTTTTTTTTAATAACTGTTAGACTTACATGACCCTACTAGAGGTAGCAACATCCTTGACCTGGTCATTACTAACATGGGCAAATGTTGCTCTACACCAATAGTCAACTCCTCCCTGGTTAGATCTGACCACAAACTAATCACCTTGGAAATCCACATCCCTCCCACCCTGCAAAGGTAACCACCATGAAAAACTTCTCCAAAGCTAACTTTGGGCTCCTAAAAACAGAGGTGGCTAACTTCACTGCATCCATGCAAATGGAGATCAGTTGCGTGACCACCAATCATACACCAGTGCACTGTACGAACACGTGCACAAATGCATGGATCTCACCATACCCAATAGAATCAAGGCACTCTCCTCCAAAAAAAGGAAGCCAATCTGGTGGCCCCATGCCATAAACAAACTCTACAACAGAAGGAGGAAACTGATGCGGAATAAGGTGAAGTCCCAAGACTGGAAAAACTCCCCTTATCAGCCTCAACAAAAAGTTGAGATCCCTCATTAAATCTCTAAAGGTAGCAATTAAAACAGAATTGCATCAGATAGTAAAGACAACCACAAGGCCTTCTATAGTTATGTAAAGAATTTCCACGGTAATACTGACAATGGTACCTCCTGTACCGAGCCAACAGATATTGCCAGTATATACTGGCCAACAGATTCACTGCCAACTTTACCCATCTCCCCCTTCCCCAAGGGGTCAGTCACAATACCAGTAGATTGCCAGGCACCCAGTATTACTGCTGCACAGAGTAAAACAACACTGTCCAAGGCCAAGAGTACATCTTCTATGGGACCTGATAATATACTTGGCTGTGTTCTACATGAACTGACATCTCACCTGTGTGCCCTGTTCAATCACAGCTTCACCTCAGGCTTTGTCCCTACCAAATGGCGCACTGCTACAGTCATCCCTCTCCACAAAGGAGGAGCATCTACAGACCCTGGGAACTATCGCCCCATTAGCCTGATGAGTCTGATATGCAAAGCTATGGAACACATCATCATGGACTTAACCAAGGATATAGGGAATCTCCAAACTCTGGATCCCACACAGTTTGGTTTTGTGAGGGGTAAATCATGCCTGCTCAACTTGGTCAACTTGTTTGAGTCAGTCACCAGAGATGAAGGCAAGGTGGTTAATACAGCCTACCTTGATCTGGCCAAGGCCTTTGATACCATTCCACACTCAGGAATCATAGAAAAATTAAGCTAGGCATCAACCCCTATATCACTCGGTGGGTTGCAAACTGGCTCACAGGTAGAACCTACAGTGTGAATGTAGCTGATTCCAAGTCAGACTGCTGACCAGTCACGAGTGAAGTCCCACAGGGTTCGATCCTGCATCCTCTCCTTTTTGATATTTACTTCTCTGAAGTCCACGCCAACACAAAGGGACTCTGGGTGACAAAGTTTGCAGACGATTGCATGCTGGGAGCTATTATTAACTCCCCAAGTGATGCTGACATCCTACAGAAAGGACTCACTGAGACCAACGACTGGTGTCAAAGCCAAGGCCTTAAGCTCAATGCCAACAAATGTGTCATCATACCCTTTGGGAAAAACCCGGTTCCCATGAATTACCACATCGATGGTATTCCACTGACCACAGACGGCATTATAAGAGATCTGGGAACACTGGTTGACAGTAACCTCTCTTAGACCACCACATTGCCACTGTGGTCAGAAAGTCCTTCTATGTGGCACATCTCATTACTAAGGATTTTGCATCCAGGAAGAAAGAGGTCATCGTCTCCCTCTATTCTTCCCTCATTAGGCCAATCATTGAGTACAATGCCCCATTTGGCATGTACCTCACTCTAAAGACCTGCAACAACTGGAGAGGCCACAAATGTACCTCACAAAGAGGATCCTAGGCCTTAAACATTTGTCCTATATGGACAGACTAAAAAAACTCCAACTATTCTCTGTCTCATATCGCCTACTTAGAGGAGATCTCTGCTTGACTTACAAAGCCATTGCTGACCCAGCTCTGTTAGAAATGCTACATATGACGAAATCCCAATCCCTTCGCACCACACACTCCATAGACCTCAACCTCATTACTACAATCAATAGAACATGCTGGAGGAACAGGTTCATAACCCAGAGACTGCCCATGCTATGGAATAGACTTCCCATACATGTCAAGCAGAGCACCTCACTGGCCCTCCTCAAGAGAAATATTGATGAGTGGATGGGAAATAGAAAATTCACCTCAGGGATCACTCCAGTGGCTTTACTCGACAGATGCACTGGGAACTAAGGTCTGCTGGCACAATGCCAGGGTAATCCTATGGGCTAGGCTTGTAAAGGCTTCAGGGCCATTAGCCTAGTACACACCTATGAACCTATGATATTGAGAGAATTGGCATGAAATGCAATGGTGGAAGACGAGAAAATTCATTGTTAATGTCCATTGCCTTCACACTATACTGGAGGTATTGCTATTTGTTAGAAATAATGAAAATAAGTATTAAATTGTTCAGAAACCAAGTGACTTAAAAATTATTGCTTCATATCAGGTGAAACCTTAGATGTTGCTGAAATCTGACTTTGATATTTGCACTTCAAGGTGCACATTTTGAGAGATATTCAGTGTTATTTTTATTGCTAGGGTGATGACCCCTCTCTGTGCCAGTAATGAAGGAGTCTGAATCCAAACCACTGATACTGGAGAGGGAAGTTCGCTCGGAATGCAAATGGATACACTCAGTATTTCCAGATGCATCTCTCAGCACCAAGTACAGTTTCCCTTAAGAGCACACAAGGAATACACTCCTTCCAGGATCTGGATCTCTCTGTCTCCCTTCAGGTCCACAATAAAACTCCTTGCTGGTACAGCTGTGGGGTTAAGTCTTTGGCTGGAGTGTCCAAGCCAAGTCCTCCAGCACCCTCCATGTCCCTGCGCTAAGTAGCTCACACACTGTGAGATTTGGTTTTTACACACACACACACACACACACACACACACACACACACATATCTGGGAAAGGCAGGCACAGATTTACCTGCTGTGCCCCCTTCTGCCCAGAGTATAAGATGTAGTTATTACTGCCACTAGACACTCCACAATCTTATTCTAAGGCCCTTAACAAAAGTGTGTCCAGTTTATTATTAATACTAATACAAGTGGTAGTAGTTGACCAAAACAGCTAGGTCTTCTGGAGTGGCCCACACAGTTTCACCAAATAAATATAAGCGCACTCAAAGGTTACATAATTTCTAAAAGGGACCAGCCACAATAAAAGTTTTAAATATGTTTAGTAATAAATAAAAGAGCATGAAATACAGAATATATATTTACAGTAAACCACAGAGTTCAAATCACAGGAAATATTGAAAATAACATTAATGGAGTGACTTAGACAAATAAAGAAAAGCAATAACTAAACTAATCTTCACTATATTTTCCTGACTGAATCTAGGAGAATTACTTTTCCCTACTTACTTGAAAGAGCAAGTCAAATGATATGGTTAATGGTCCTTCTTGTTGTCAGGCCCAAGACAGAATACTCAATACTGAGAGGTTTCCCGACTGTAATATCTAAAACATAATGTCCAAGATGGCTGGTTGAATTACCTCATCTGGTCATCTGACTCTAGGTTCTCACAGTATCCCCCTTTAAATCTGAGACAGGAATTTAGCATAGACAGCTACAATACACATCTAAATGTTAATGGCAGTGCTCTGGAGTCATGAAACAATTACAGTACTTCCCCTCTTCTTTACAGAGGCTATTAAACAATGGCCTCTCCCAGACCTACTGACTCCAGTTTCATTCAGCACAGGTGGAGTCTAGTGTTTATGGCTTAACAGATAATTTACATTTCCCCTTATTTTTCTTAAAGTAAGCTAGCTGGTTAACCTCTGCTTTTCCAGGATTCTTTGCTAACATATATACATACAGTTCTAATACATTTGTAACATAAGCATCTTGTACACATCAGTTTGATAATCAAAGGATATCATTCTTTACTGAGGTCCAGCTAGCTATATTGGCACTAGCCCATATCATCACACCTCTCCCCTCTTCAAAGACTCAAGCTAGCTTTTCAAGTGCCCCTTGAGAAATATGGCTTGAGAGAAATAAGCCTATCTGGGAATGTTACCCCATTCCCTGTTTGAGAGCCAGTCTGCATTGGCATTGCTGACCCCACTATGATGGTGTACTGTCATGTCATATGTCTGTAATCCTAAGCTCCACCTTAATAACTTGGCATTTTGCTGGCTGGCTTTCTGTAACCATGTTAAGGGATTTTGGTCTGTAACTACAGTGAATTTTCTTCCATGCAGATAAGGCTGAAGTTTTTGCAGTGCCCATACTATGGGTAGACATTCCCTTTTTACAGCTGCATAATATTCCTCCCTGCATTGGAGTCTATGGCTGAGATGTAGCAGTGGGTGCTCTTCTCCCTCTGAGGAAACCTGGTTAAATACAGCCCCACTCCATACTTTGAAGCATCCACCTGCACAACAAATTATTTGCTGTAATTTGTACTGACTTACACAGGGGGTCCTCTCAAAGCTCCTTTAAGCTTCTGGAATGACTGCTGACATGCTAGGGTCCACACTACCTTATCTGGCCTTGTTTTTCCTCATCAGGTCTGTGAGGGGAGCAGCTATTGTACTGTAATTGGGGGCAAACTTTCTGTATAACCCCGCCGTCCCTAAGAATGCCCTGACCTGCTTTTTTGGTAGCAGGGGCAAGCCATGCCTGAATGGTTTCCACTTTGGCAGGTTCTGACCTGATCTTACCACTCCCCCACTCTTATGTCCTAGGTAGGGGGATGTCTGCCTTACCCACCTGACACTTACTGGGCTTAATTGTCAACCCTCCCCTTTGCAGTCGGCCCAGCACCTCACTGACATGCTGAAGGTGTTCTTGACAGAAATGCCTGTAGATAGCAGTATCATCCAGGTAAGTAAAGGCATACTCTCATGCTAGGATATGATCTGCCATCCTCTGGAAAGTCGCTGGGGCATTTTTCATCCCAAAGGGCATCTTAGTGAACTCATACAAGCTGAAAGGAGTCACAAAGGCTAACCTCTCTCTAGCGTTTGGAGTCAAGGGCACCTGCCAGTAGCCTTTGGTCAGATCAGTAGTGGTCAAATACTTAACCCCACCCAGCTTGTCTAAGGCTTCATCTGTCCTAGACATGGGGTAAGCATCTGACTCTGTGAGTATTCAGTTTCTTGTAGGCCTCACAGAACCTGGTTCTGCCATCCTTCTTTGATACCAGCACCACTGGGGAGGCCCAGTTATCGCTGGATTATGGATTACTCACAGTTCCAACATCAGCTGTATCTCCTCCCTCAGAGTCTGTCTGACTCACTCAGGCACCCTTTAAGGGGCCTGCTTGTTGGGTCTTTGGGGCCCCGTATCTACATGGTGCTGCACCAGGTGCGTGCATCCTGTTTTCCCAGTGAACATGTCGTCAAACCCCTGTAACACTCCTTGGATTTCTCAAACCTGGGTAGGGGATAGCTGCTGGAACATTGCTACCCCTTTCACTGAGGTGTCAGTCCAAGTCTCACTGAGGAGATAAGTCATGAAATCCCCCTTAGACAGCTTCTGCCATCCACTTCATATACTCAACACAAGGGCCTCCCTATTATGGTAAAGCTTCATCATGTTAATATAGTTCAATTTGTGCCCCTGTCTCCTGCCTTGGAGTTCTACCATATAGTTAACACACTGACCTTACTTACGACATTGAAAGGTCCCTCCCAAGCTGCCTGAAGTTTATTGTGTCTAACAGAAATTAGCACAATCACCTGCTGTGCCACAGCATACTCTCTTGCTCGATCATTTTTCTACTGTTGGGCTCCTGCCAGTTTCTCATGGGCCAAGCCCATGAGCCCCCTAAGCCTTGTCCTGAGGAATAGGACATATGCCACAGCAGACTCCTTGTGGGATTCACACTCACCCTCCCACTCATCACGAATCAAATCTAAAGGCCCCCTCACCCTATGCCTATACACCAACTCAAAGGGTGGACAACCCGTGGATTCCTTGTGCACTTCCCTATATACAAACAACAGATGGGGTAAATATTTGTCCCACTGTCTCATAAAATTGGTGTGCAAATGCCTGTAGCATTGTCTTTGGTGTAGAGTTTAACCTCTGCACAAGACCATTGGTCTGGGGGTGGTAGGGGGTGGTTTTTAGGTGCTTTACCCCACAGCACTCCCACAGGCAAGCCAGCAGGTCTGACATGAAATTGGCACCTATGTCAATCAGTATTTCTCAGGAAATCTACCCTGCTGAAAATCTCTAACAAAGCATTTGCTAACTTTTCTGCCTCAATGGAGGAAAGAGCCACGGTCTCAGGGTATCTAATCTACTACCACTAGGATATACTTCTTCCATGTGGAACTTGGGGTGCTCAGAAGCCTCACAGTATCCATGATACCCTCTGAAATGGCTCCTCAGTCACAGGCAAAGGCATCAAAGGAGCTTTGACCTTGTCTCCAGCCTTGCCTACTTTTTGGCACTGCTCACAGGTCCTGCAGTACCCTGTTACATCCCTGGCAATCCCAGGCCAATAAAAGTTCTGCATAATACATCTCTTGGTGCACTTTATGCCAATATGACCTGAAAAAGGAATGCCGTGGGCTATGGCTAGAAGTGACAGACTGCAGGCTGAAGCCACTACCGGCTGCTGTAATACCTCACCCTCTAGCCCTTTCTCAGGAGTCCATACTCTGTGCAGTAACCCCTTGTTCCACTATACCTCCCCTTTTCCTTGAGAATCAGGCACCTCCCTAGCTACCTCCTTCAAATGTTTTAATGTAGGGTCTGAGAGCTGAGCCTGTCTCAACTCTACCTTTATGATCGTTCCCCATCTTCCCTTCCATAGGAAGTCTTGTATCCTCTGACAGCGGTGCATCACTGTCAGCCAGAATACTACCACTCACCTGTGTCCTTGCAGTCACACTGTCCAAGGGAAGATCAGTACCTACAAGCAACTGGGGCTCATCGTCAGGCTCCCTCCTACAGAGGGTAGCTCCCTCCCTGAATTAGTCACATCTGCAGTCCTGGCTTCAGGGGTGTGGTCTGTCCCAGTGTCCTCCAGGCTACCAGACCCACATGCCTGTCACCAAACCCAACTGCATGCACACAAGCACATCACCAATCCTGGCTGCAGGGGTGCTGTTTGTCTGGGTCTCCCCCAGGCTACCAGATCCACATGCCCATCTCCAAGCCTGACTGCATGTCACTGCATGCACACAATCTACTGCATTATGAGAATCATTTCCTATCAAGGATTCTGCAGTTATATCTTCAACACATCTGCTTGCTTGTTCCCTTTTCCACCCTCCCAGTCAAGGTGAACTGTAGCCAAAAGCATTTGGAATGGGATCCCTCCTAAAGCTCTGACTGGAGTGGACTGCCCAAGCAAGTACTGCTCTTCTTTAACCACTGCACACTTCACAATGATTATATCAGAAGCTGTGTCACTCTTGGCAATGGCCTGTTTTTCATCCACCAAGATAGGATACAAACTCTGGTGGTAGTTTGGTACCCCTATTGTCTCCAGATAACTTACTACTGGTATTCTGTTATTACCACTATCTGGCTCCCCCACCTTTTGATCCTACCTTGCCTCTATGGACTTCTATATGCTACATGGCTCCACTGGTTAAATTTAAAACATTTAACCCTTGATCCTGGCCATGTACCTGAACTAGTGGCTTCCCCTGATACTGCCGGACTCTGTTGGGGCAGTATAGGCTGCCCACTATAGGTTTTCTTATAACCATCTGCAGCATTAGGTATCTCTTTCCTGCGCAGTGCTTTCCTTCTTGCTAAATAAAGATCCCCCTTTTTCCCCAGCTCATGTGCAGAGTTGCATTTTCCGTCTGCCAACCAGATTCTCATGTCCTCAAGCAAAGTGCTAAGGGCTTGTTCCCTCACCAAAAGGTCTGTCAGCCTTTCAAAAGTGGTGACCTGACACCCACTCACCCACCTATGAAAATAAGTGCTTAAGGCAGTATAATCGCACACACTTTCATCTGCCTTACGTCTGTGCTCTCATAACTTTTTTCTGTGATCTTCAGGCATTAACTTAAAACATTCCAATAAACATTTTTAACTGTGTCATAGTTTAAGCAATCAGTATCAGACAATTTAGAAACAGCAAGTACAGCTTTACCATGTAGTAAGGGGGTGAAGAACTGTACCTAGAGCCCTTGGTCAACATTATACTGTTTATATACTCTTTCAAATATATGAATAAAACTATCAAAAATATCACCCTCAATAAATTGAGGAAGAAATTTACTGACCTTTGTTGCTTCTGGGGTTCAGTTACTCCCTTCCCCATTACCTTCATGACCCCGGTGAAGGGCCAGTATTTCCTTTTCATGTTGCTGTTTCTCATTTTCTTTGGCCTCCAAACTTCACATTCTTTCTGATGACTCTAATTCCATCTGTCTTGCCTGCCAGTCTCTCATTTTCTTCAACCTCCAAACAACTCATTCTCTCTGCTGATTCTAATTCCAAACATTTGGCCTCCAGTTCAAATCTCTTAAACTCCAGGTGAATTTTTAAGTCCTCAGAGGAAAAGGTGAACTGTCCTGTTTCTGAGAACTGCACATCCCCAATGCCAGACTGGTTGTCCACCTGGTTTCTGGTTTGTGCTGCAGCTGTGATTAAGGCAGCAATCATTCCCCCTTTAGTCAGGTTGGCATGCACCAGTCCTTTTGCTTGGCACATCTCAGACAACTGGTTCCTTGTCAGCTTGCCATAATCCTCTGCTGACATCCTTGCTTGCTCTCCCTGACTAAGCTAACAAAAAGTAAATAAATAAAACTATTGTGATATAAAACTCTGAAGGCCTGCTTTGTGGCTGCTTGAGAGTACAAACACCTTCTTTATTGACCACTACTTTCAGGCTGCAGAAATTCAATATCCATACCACTGCTTATGAGTATGTGATGACCCTTCTCTGGGCAGTAATCATGGAGCCTGAATCCTCACCACTGATACTGGAGAGGGATGTTCACTTGTAATACAAATGGGATACACTCAGTATTTTCAGATGCAGTTCTCTGCTCCAAGTACAATTTCCCTTAACAGCACACAGGGAGCACATTCAGTCCAGGGTCTCTTTGTCTGTTTCCCTCCAGGTCCCCAATAAAACTTCCGACTGGTCCAGCTGTATCATTAGGTCTTCGGCTGGAGTGTCCAAGCCAAGTCCTCCAACACCCCCTCTGTGAACCCAATCCTTTGTGTCCCTGCTGCAGGTAGCTGACACATGCACATACTGTGAGATTTTACTTTTCACACATACACACACATGTGGGAAAAGCTGGCAAAGATTTACCTGCTGTGTCCCCTTCTGTACAGAGTATAAAGCAGTTATTGCTGCCACCAGACACTCCACAATCAGCTACTCTAAGGCCCTTAACAAATGATGTCCAATTATACTGTGTAATATTAATAGTAATACAAATGGTAGTAGTTGACCAAAACAGCTAGGCCTTCTGGAGTGGCCCACACTGTGTCACCAGGTAAATGTAAGCACTCTCAAAGGTCAAATATTTTCTTAAAGGGACCAGCCACAATAAAAGTTTTAAATATATTTTATAGTAGATAATAAAAGAGCATGAAAATACAGAATATATATTTACAGTAAACCACAGAGTTCAAAGCACAGGAAATATTGAAAGTAACATTGATGGCAGACTCAAACAAATAAAGAAAAACAGCATCTAAACTAAGCTTCACTATATTTTCCTGACTGAATCTAGGAGCATTACTATTCCCTACTTACTTAATAGAGCAAGGCAGATGATGTGGTGAATGGTCCTTCTTGTCAGGCCCAAGACAGAATACTCAATACTGACAGATTTCCTACTGCATTATCTAAAACATAATTTCCAAGATGGCTGGCAGAATGACCTATTCTAGTCACCTCACTCTAGGTACTGAGAGTATTCCCCTTTGAAGCTGAGACAGGAATTTAGCATAGATGTCTACACTACACATCTAAATATTTATGGCAGTGCTCTGGAGACATGAAATAATTGCAGTACTTCAGCTCCATTCATCACAGTGGGGTGCAGTGTTTATGGCTTAACAGCTAATTTATATTTGCCTTATTTAATTAAAGTAAGCTAGCTGGTTAATTTCTGCTTTTCCAGGGCCCTTTGCTAGCATGTATACATACAGTTTTAATACATTTGTAACATAAGCATCTATACAAATCAGTTTGATATTCAAATGCCATACAGTTACAATATATTTGTAACACAAGTATCTTGTACACATCGGTTTGATATTCAAAGGATATCATTCTTTACACAACTCCAGCTAGCTATGCTGGCACCAGCACATATTATCACAGCTAGTTATACAACTAAACTTGTTTTCTTATTTTTGGAAATATTGCAATAAACATACACTCAGAAGTTAATGTCTTGCTGTTGAGTGAAAGGTTATGTCTGGTTAACAAAAGTAGTCTAACGATGTATGCCTAGGCTGTGCAGTTTTCAAGATAATATGATTTGAAAGTTTAGCAAAAAAATATATACAGTAGAGAGTCAATTATCTGAAATACCAGTTATCCAAACCAGTCCTCCAAAGTTTTCAGGTAGGAAACATCATATGGTCGGAATATGTAAACATTATATGTTTTCACCTGAGCATGTTTTTTGAGCTTGTAGCCAGCTCATGTGTGAAAAGTATTCTTTATTGTCCACTGGAATCGCTGAAGTGTATTCCTGCATGCAGAAAAAAACAAGATTTTAGAAGTTTTTATATCTGGTTCAATTATATGTTTGATTATCTGAACAGTTTGATTATCCAAACTACCCTAGGTCCCAATTAGTTTGGATAATCAACTCTCTACTGTATATAAATTTCAGTTTGTGTGCACTGTAGTATGCTTCTTATGGAATGACTATGAATGCATTATTATCCCTGTAAAGAATGCTTCTTATTGACAGCATAGAAACGTATGATTAGGTCTGCAATCGTAACAAGCATATTATGTGTTTGAGACAGGGATGCCAAGAAATTCACCTCTAGAGCAAAACCCAAGAGGTGAATCACTTGGCGTCCATCATGTTGAGAACACATAATTCTTCATTACAATTGGAGATCTAATCATAATTCTTTGTGGTGCATAGAGATTTATCTTCTCCATGTACTACTTGGCTAGTCAAAAATTAGATTAAAAAATGCAAAGTATAGTGTTGGCTTTGAAAGCCAGTAAAGCAGTGGGGAAGTGGTTGATGTCCTCCTGCATTCCCTGTCTAAGGGAAGCAGCTTAATTTAAAATACATGTCTACTTTAGCAGACACCATGCAGGCAGAAATGGGAGTTAAAACAAAACTATTTCATGTCCTGCTACTGTTTTTTTTTTCTGGTCAGTGCTGTCTGCTTTTAGTGCAGGCCTGACCTTAACAAGTAGGAGTGCTTAACAATTGTTAAACGCCGCTGTAAACATAATTGAGATTGGGTCTCGTTCTATAGCAGTGCTGAACCAGGATATAATTTAGCTGCATTTTTAGCATAATTGGGGTGCTTCAAGCACTACATTGCTATTTGTATAGTTTTAATGTATTTTATTTTTCACAAAATAGTTACATTTATTTTTAATATGGTTTCTAAGGTGATTTTCAGAAAGTGCTCTGGAGTGCAGGGATGTGTGTAGGCTGCTAGAGGTGTGACATTTCACACCATATAGGTTTTAATGAGCGACAGCAGTTTATGTTAAGGTGAAAGGAAGCAGAGATTTATGTACAGGGTAAATTGTGGAGGTGGTGCTTCATTTTACTGCTTGCTGATGAGGACAGTAGCTGCAGCACAGTGACTGGCTACTTCTTTCTTCTTCTTTCGGCTTTTCCCAGTTAGGGGTCACCACAGTGGATCACCTGTCCGCTCATGATTGGCAGTGGAGTTTTACATTGTCGAGTTGCCAGCCCGGCACCCAACCTTCCACGGAAGGTACACATACATGTGCACTCACACCTAGGGCCAATTTAGAGTGCCCAGTCCACCTACTGCATGTCTTTGGGATGTGGGAGGAAACCGGAGCACCTGGAGGAAACCCACGTGACCACAGGGAGGACATGCAGACTCTGCACAGAAGGCACCCCAGCCGAGGATCGAACCAGAGAACCTCTTGCTGTGAGGTGACAACACTAACCGCTGCACCACCATGGCCGCCCAGTGACTGGCTACTGTCATTAGAAATTTCTTGTACAATAATCAGCTCAAACATAAATCATGTAAAATAACAGTAAAATAAACCAAAATAGACACTGACTATGACGCCACTTTCTACAGGCTATCCTAAAGGCTTGTTAGATGAATCCAAGACCAATTCTTTGCCTCATTCCTGATGAGGGTCTGAATAAGTTATGGTCCTCCTGTGACACTGAATAGGATAAGTCAGGTACTTGAAAATAACTGACTGAAGAAATGTAACTACAAATATCACATGATAAAAATTGTTATGGGAAAACATGCAATAGACTTCCACAAAATGTTTTAGACAAGTAAAACTTTAAGGAGCACTGTGTTACCAAGAGTTTGCCAAAGCATTTAACAATGTCATTTCCTTTTCATGTAATCATCAGTTTGCTTTAACTAATTCTAGAACCAAGAAAACATGGAGTATGCATATCTGTGTGACCAATCTAAGCAGGCAGCTAAAAGGGTTCATTAATACTTCAAAGGCTAAATTTGAAGAAAAAATAACTTCTCAAGCAAAGGACAACCACAAAGCTTTCTACAGCTGTGTCCTTAACCTCAGGGGAATTACACAACAGTGTGTAGAACTTATTGTAAATGGCATCACCCACACTGAACAGGAGGCCATTATCTACCTTTTTTGCTGACAGGTTCAGCTCAAATTCTACTCCCCCCCCCCGATAGTCCAAAGGAAATACATAACACAATATCACCCAACTATTACTAGAGAACTGGTCATTAATGCATTTTACAAGCCCAAAAAACACTGCATCAATGGGCCCTGGTAAAATCCTGGGATGTTTAATAAATGGCATGAAACATGACCTCTCTGGTCCACTTGAATCGCTTTTCAGCTGGAGCCTTCAGTCAGGTTTTGTGCCCAAGGAGTGGAAGATGGCTACAGTCATTCCCCTGCACAAAGGAGATCCAACCAGTGATCCAGGTAACTCCAGGCCCATAAGTATTACCAGCCTCATATGTAAGGCCATGTAAAGAATCAAAATGAACATGATAAATGAGGGCATGGGTAACCTGCAAATGTTGATCCCATCACAGTTCGGCTTTGTTAAAGGAAGGTCATGCCTATTAAATCTGATTTAGTTTTTTAAGAGGGTCACCAAAGCATTGGATGAAGGTCAGACTGTGCACACAGCATACCTCGACCTGGCCAAGGCTTTTGATACAATATCTCTCTCAGACATTATAGACAAGCTCACTAATTTAGGTATAAACCCTTTCTTTTATTTCCTGTTAGGTAGCCAACTGGCTCACTGATAGGACCCAGGAGATTAAAATAGGTGAGGCCACCTCCACCAAGAGGCCACTCATTAGCGGACTCCTCCAGGGCTCGGTATTGGGCACCCACTCTTTTTTGACATCTTGCAGATGATTGTAAACTGGGAGCTTATCATCAACTCCCCTGCAGACACTAGCATTCTTCAAGAAGGTCTGTCTCTGACTAATAAATGGTGCCAAAGCCGTGGTCTTAAACTCAATGCTAACAATACATAATTGTACCCTTTGGGAAATCGACCATCCCAGGTAATTACCATGTTAATAACATACCCCCCTAAGAGTTGACCCAGTGGTGAGGGATCTGATGTAGACAGTAGTCTTACCTTCGACCACCATGTGGCCGCAGTGGTGAGGAAATCCTTTATGTTGTGTAACTTTGTAAGTAAGGGCATGGCATCTAGGTCCAAAGAGATCATTATCCCACTGTACTCCTCCCTTATCAGACCAATCATAGAGTACAGTGCTCCATTTAGTATGTACCTGACAAGGCATATGCAGCAACTAGACCGACCTGAAAGGATCCTTACAAAAAGAATACAAGGCATAACAAGCCTGCCTTACGCAGAGCTCCTTAAAGCCCTTTTCCTCTACTCAGTCTCCTATAGATTGTTGAAGGGTGATCTATGCCTGGCTTACAAAGTATCCACAAACCCCACACTCATGAATCTCCTACATTTGCATAAGTCAAAAAGTACCAGAAATACAAAGTCTAGGGACCTGAATTTTGTCTGTGACTTAAACAGAACATGTTGGAGAGACAGATATGTGTCCCAGAGACTGCCTGTCCTATGGAAAAGGCTTCCCATCCATGTGAATCTGAGTTTGTCTATTACCCAGTTTAAGCGCAACCAAGACAAGGGGATGGGGAACAGGAAATTTACACAGGGCCTGGCATCCATGTCCCTTATGGACAGGTGCAGCTTATAAATGCCTGGCCCTCAGTGTCTTATTTGGATGCAGGAGATTATTATTCTTTCTGAAAAACTTGGCTAGGCTTAGAAAGGCCCCTTGGGTCATTAGCCTAGTAGCATTCTATTAATCTATGAATATGCTTGTGAGGATACATACATCATATCTGAGAAAAGTACCTACCCCACTAGAAGACTCAGAATTGGTAGTCAGTTTTTGTGTATTCCCGTCTGGTGTTAAATTGGGATTAAAACTGAAGCACAAATGCCCACAGTCAGTAAATTTCAAGTTCCTGCTGTCATATGTATAATACAGCATGTGTCCTCACTGTAACCCAGAAGTGACACATACCTTCTATGTGATATTCTGGTGCCAGATTGAGAGGAAGCTGGTAAAATAAATGGCATATAACATATTTGCTGTCAGACATATATAAACAGCATGCTTCTTTGCAGCCCCTCGAAAGATAGCTGGATATATTTGCCTTATATGTTTGAGTGGGATGAAAATGGAAACAAAAATAATGATTATAATATTTCCATCTTGTTGCTTCTAGACAGTTCAATGCTCCTTTTGATAATGTGAGGTATTGCCATATGTGCCAGGAAGAATAGGGCAGTGCATGTGTAACATATGCCAGCGTAGTTAGTTGGAGTTTTGTTAATTTTATGTCATTTGACTATCACACTGACTTGTACAGATGCTTGTGTTAAAAATGTATTAACGGTGTTGTTATAACTGATTAAATGTATATGTTCAAACAGAGAATTCTGGAAGAGAACAGTAGAAGTTTTTGAAATTGTTCTATAGCTTTCATATACTGCAACAAATCTTAGCAAAGCTCTGAGTGTGTATTGTACCAGAGTCAGGTGATCAATTGTGATGCCATTCCATAACCAGCACTGAGAGGATGGAACTTTCACAGCAGTTTATTTTATTTTGTTTTCTCTGAAATCTGATATAAAGGGTCTATATTATGAACGCAAAAAAAGTATGAGCGAATACAAAGACGTCGACCCGTATTGCGTGAAATACAGAAATCCCAAACGTACAGAACCACAAATTCGGAAATGATTTGTTTTGGTTGGCCCGTCTGCGGTATAGCTCCTTAAGGTAAGTGTGAGATAGATAGGACTTTAGTGTTAGGATTTGGGTTAAGGTAAGTGTATAGATAAGTAATGTATGTAAGGTTTAGTGTAGTGTAGTGTTAGAAGTAGGGTTATTTTAAGTGTATGTATGTGTATTGTTTATTTTGTTTGGGTGTATGTCTGTAGGGGAAGTGTGCGGTAGTTACGGACCTTAGGGTTAGGGAGGGGTTAAGGATAATGCATAGATAGTTGTGTATGTGGGGTTTAGTGTAGTGTTGGAGGCAGGGTTTTGTTAAATGTATGTATGTGGATTATTTATTTTGTTTGGGTGTATGTGTGTAGGGGACGTGTGCGGTAGTTATGGACCTTAGGGTTAGGGAGGGGTTAAGGATAGTGCATAGTTAGTTGTATATGTGGGGTTTAGTGTAGGGTTTGAAGTAGGGTTTTGGTGCTTTAACTTAGGTTAGAAGTAGGGTTTGGTTAGTGTATGTGTGTGGTTTATTTATTTTCTTTGGGTAGGTAGTATGTAGCAGGTGGTGGGGTTGGTCGACTATGACAGTTCAATATTTTTTTTTTTCGTGGTTTAGTGCATTTGGGATTTTCATGGTTCGCGGTATAGGTGTTGACGTTTAGGTATTCGGGAATAGGGTTTTTTGCTGTGGTAATATAGACCCGATATAAATGATTTATGTCGGTTATCACCGTCATTTGAGTTTTAGTTGAATTCAGTTCAGTTAGTTGGGAGCTTGTCACCTTGCCTTCTGGGAAGTAAGCATCCCAGCATCTGGTCTTGCCTTGCTGTATTAATTAAGTTAGCTAAGGAACAGCTGTTCTTTAGACAGTCAGGAAATACAGTAAGATTAGTTAGGTAGTGTTTTTCTGCATCTGTTTGAATCTGTCCATCTGTGTTATTTTTATTTCTCCTGTGATTGAAACTCTGGAGTTTATTATACTTTGATGTTTAGTATTCTCATGTTTTCTATTTTTATTATTTATTATTAAATATTTTTATAACTTTCATTGCGGCTGGTCTTTTAGAGAATGCTTTTAAAATCTTGAGAGTACTCGTGCTTATTTTAGTGATGCCTTGGCCACTCCGAAAAGCCTATCTGCTTTGGTTACACTCTGCCATTTATATTAGTATTGATTTTACTCAGTATAGTTGGATACCTTTGTAAGAGCCTGAGAGTAGTTGACCGGTGTCAGCGTAGTTACCTTATTGTCTGGGCAGAAGGGAGCACAGCTGGTAAATCTCTGCCAGCCTTTCCCAGGAGTGTGTGTGTGTGTGTGTGTGTGTGTGTGTGTGTGTGTGTGTGTGTGTGTGTGTGTGTGTGTGTGTGTGTGTAAATCAAATACCCAGGTGTCAGCTATTTGGAATTGAGAGACAGTGCTCCAATGAGTCTTGTTTGGGATCTGAAGAGACAGATAGTTCAGTCCCAGGTCTGGAGCGTGTTTCCTTTGTGCTCTTGAGGGAAATTGTGCTCGATACAGAGAGCTGCATCTTAAAATACTGAGTAAATCCATTCCTCTAGTTAGTGACTGCCTCTCACCAGTGTCAGTGGTGAGGATTGAGGCATCTTGATTACTGGCCAGGGTAGAGAGGCCTTCACACTCCTATACAAGCTATAGCAACTTTCTTTGCACCCTCTGAAGTCTTTGAATAAAGTTAAAGAAATCATGACCACACTATCCCCAGCCCAACACGAGATATAGTGGCTCCTGAGGTCTGGGAGGAATGTTAAAAAAAATAATGACATTGTTTCTTCAGCCCCCCCCCCCCCCCCCCCACACACACACACACAAGTTACAGTGTCTTTTTGTGTACACCTATGATCTAGGCTTATTTTTAGACTAGGTGGGGTTCAGGGAAGATGCAACTGTTAAGCCCACATCAAAATCCACTTATATAGCCTTAGTGTATGGAGGCCACCAGTCTCCAAGAAGCTCTGTGTATTCTGTCATGCATTTTATTTCTTATTTTTTATGACAGATGACTGTTCAGCAGAGCAAGTGACAACAGGGTCAGCTACTTTCATCCAAACACTCCCCAAGCAGTTGTAGCCACTTCTGTGTACAATTCAGATGTCTATTTGTGATAAAACTGGGTGGCTATGTAATATATTTCCCTTTTTTTTCCAAACAGACAGTTGCTGCTCATTAAAATATTGTACATTGCTTCACATAAATCACATTAGTCCTGCAAAGCCACAGTAATAAGCAAAGAGCAGTAGGCAGGTTGTCATTTTCTTGCATAAACGACTCCAGCAGTTATACCCACTCTCTGTGTATTTCAAGTGTCCAGATAAGTAGTCCATCTTACCTCTCACAAATGCATCCAAGTCCCACAAAGCCAGATAGTGATCGTTTAAACTGAGCAAACAAGAGGATAATTTACATTTGTCCAGCTAACTTTAACCCCACCCAGCACTTTTAGCCATGAGTGAAGGCTAAGCATTATGATTTCACCACCACACAAACAAGTTGCTGCACATTAAAGTATTCTAATCCAAGTTGCTCCACAGAAGTCACAAAGCCATTAATATCTCCAAAAAGTCGATGGTTGATCTTTGCTAGAGTCATCGTAAAAATAATATATACCTCACCTTCTTTCTTCATTCACATTGCATTCCTCTTAACTGTCCAGAATTCTGCAGCATGTCCCTGATTTTGTGTCATATTTTACACTTGTCCCTCAAAAATTTTTTTTAATTTAAATTGTATGGTAATTTTCAGAGCATTAGAGTCAGTCAACAAAGCCAGACATTACATATTTGTCATCAGATTCTTTGCTGCTGTTAAAAAACAGCTTGCTTTTACTCCTGCATTTGAACACTGTGATGCCTGTCCTCCTTAACCTTGAAGCTTTCAAGACTAATGTGAGGTGACTTAGAGCACCTCCCCCAGGGTACCGATCATGCTGTGGGCTTGGTTTGTATTAGCTGAGTGCCTTATTTATTTGTTTAGTTTTTAGAACAAAAAAAAACGTATTTCTTTGCTCTAAAAAAAACCCTCAGGCAGATGCTTTTTTCACCTATGCGTAAGGCTGGCCCTGAAACCTTCATCTCATCAGCGTTTTTTTTTTCTCCTGCTGTTTGCACAGAAGAAATTTCCTGCATTGATTGTCTAAATTAGTGAAGCATTCTAAGTGTCCTTGAAACTGTCAAATTATACAACCTCAGCAGCTATACTAAGTATTACATCCCAGATGTCAGGATAATAGATTGACCTTTCAGTGCTTGTGTGTTAAAAACATGACTACATATAGGCAAGTCCTAGGAATCCCCCCCCCCCCTCCACAGCAGAAAGCACAGTGGTCAGTTTTGGGCTTGGGCTTGAGAAGTTTACTCTTCTTCCCTTCATTTTGAGTTGTTTCAGGCTAATCAGCAAGAATGATTACATCCCCCCACGTCATCCTCTGCATACTTAGGCCTTTAGGGCACCTTCCAACATTAGACATACATGTGCTGTTTGATAGAAGGCAAGACCAATCCTCACAGGTATAGGAATACCTCATTAAACAACATGCTTTAATACCTACATAAGACCCCACACAGGTCTGTCAGTACTTGGCAAAACTCTGATGTGCAGCTCGTGTGGTACTGAGGATCTGTTGTCCAAACCCAGTGTTGATCTCCAATCCACTTATCCTCTCACATGTTGTATGAACAATGATCACTCCCACATGAAGCAAAGATTAGGATAGTTTATCCCACGCACTTATTCACTCCGAGAAGGGGATTCTGAGGCTAAAGAATTCATTGTCTGTAAGAGTAAGAGAAAAAATAAAGAAATGCCATTTTAAGCCACTGACAGAAAACACAACACAAATATCGTTTATTAGACCAACTTAGGTTTTGCAGTCAAGCTTTTGAACTGGCAATGTTAAATACGATGCTTAAATGTCCACTTGTGTCTAGAAAGGAACGTACACCATTTATTTCCAATTAGCTAAAAAAGAAACCTTGAGAAAAAAACTTGTGTGAAAAAAATACAGCTCTGATTACAGACAGACACTGTGTCTGTGTGTGTATGTATATTTGAGAGAAGTACTAAAACTGTAAAACATGGTCACAACATGCTATAACAAAGTTTGGTATCTTGCACTACAGTTAAAGTTCATTTAGAAGTGAAGATAACATTCAGACTGCTCTGACATTTAATGAGACAATAAATCTCAAAACGAGATGTATAGGGAGATTAAATTCAGAGATCGAAAACAAGTTGTTATAATTTGTAAATTGTTCATCTGTCACATTCTCAAAGATAGACCCCAGTAATCTCTTGATTACTGTTAATATTTTGAAATAGTCATCAGTTGCAGCTCAGAGTAAATTCATTATAAGTCATGCATTGGTCTTCGGTATACCTTATTTATGTTCATTGTTAGTTGTTTGAAAGGAAAAGTTAGGTGCTATAGTGTCTCAAAACCAATATCCAGGTTCACACCACTGACTGTCAGACTAAACAATTTAATCTCCATTGTTGTTCTTTACAAAGGTGTGTGAAAATGTCCTTTAAAAACCTTAACTGTCATATCTGATATCCTATAAATACCTTAACTGTCATATCTGATGCAGAATGATTAGACTGGGAAAAGTGTGCTAATAGTGGCTTGTCAGACATTTTATTTGTAAATGTATGTCTGTGGCCATTATAATGTAAAGAAATGCAACTCAAAAGATGTTTGAAGAGAATTACAAGCAAAAATACATGGAATATTGTAAGTTTCACAATAAAAGATAGGATCACAAAGGTGGAGTGTAACTGAAAAAGAAGTTTAGTGAGGGTGAAATTAAACAGAGATCAAAGTGATAGATTAACGATAGTGAAAGATTTAATGTGAAATCTCTGAGACAGTATCGCAATATAATTGGCCAATAAGTTCCCAGATAGTGGAGCAGCAGATAAGTGATGCTATGTAGCTTTCTGTTGGAGCCTCGCACGAAAGTCCAGTTAGGAGTGCATAGCAAGGAAAAGAGCAGAAAACCAAGAATTTAGAAGATACTTTGAGTCTAGAAGAGAATGATCCAAAAGAAGAGCTGCTTCATTTAACAGAGATGGATAGAGATATTAAGACACAGGAAAGAAAGAGATATTATAGAAAGTAAATAAGACCCAAAATGTTAGAAGACTGGTAAAAACAGATGATCACAGTAATAGAAATAAGTAAAATATACCATTGTCTAGCTAAACTAATAACAGTGTTACCACAAAATTATAGAGTAAGATAGGGAAGGAAGAGAATAAGTACAATGTTATCATGGAAACATCAAAATAGGGAAAAGTAGTAAGCAAATAAGACAAGTATCCCTGTTAAAACAATACAGAAAAGGGAACAGATCATGAAAAACTTAGAGTGATGTGGTAAAAGTAACTCACAGTATCAAAACAGATCAGAATTTATCATAACATATTTCCAATAATAAACTAAAAATGTCAGTACAAGCAGAAAAACTTGGAAGGTATGCAGACAATTATAAAGGAAAAGTTAAAACAAACAATTCATTGATGACCCAAAAATGTTTTTTTTTAGAAAATTGTGAAACAAAGCAAAATCAACAGTTACCCCCTAAAATAAGAATAAATTAGTACATTTTGAGAAGTGTTTATGAAGACCCTGATGAATATAACAGATAATGAATGGATAGAGTAGTTAAAAAATAGTAAGAAGCTGAAAAATGAGATATGAAATCAGAAGATTAAACGGGACCAAAAAGGAATAGACAGCCCACAATTACAGTGTCAAGTATAGAGAACTGAAACAACCACATGTTGATCAAGATGGCACATGAATGATGAAGAGAAGTGAATTCAAACCAAAAGCAGGAAGACTAGTAATAGCAGCCTGAGACAGCAGACTGTGTTACACATCAGCTTGCAAAGTTTATAAAAAAAGAAGAAATAGACAAATGCAACTTCTGTAATGCACAACTGGAAATAGTTGCACATCTTGTTACTAGTTACAGTATACTCTATAATGAAAGGCACAGTAATGTGCTAGTATTGTTGCTTCAGGGATTGTGCAAACACTAAAAAATTTACAAGTAGCTGAGAAGCATTGGAAGGATGCAAAGCATTATTGATAGTGAAATTCAGATCACATGGGGTCACCCAATGCCAGCATTAAACAAAATAGGTGTAAAAAGACCCAGTATAGCAGTCTAAAAAGAAGGGACTAAAGCAGCATTAATCGTTGGAAGTAGTGATTAATAGCGCCTTATGTACTGAGTGACTCAGACGTAAAATGCCAGGTTTTGCAAGCAAAAATTAGGGGCCCGATTTCAAAAGACTTGCCCTTGGTATAAGTTACTTACTTAGGTTTAACCCTCACTGATTCAAAAAATTTGCTCTTTGTGTAAGTGACTTACTCTGGTTTAAGTCTGCCCTGATTCCAAAGACTTCCTCTTGCTGTGAGTGACTTACTCTGGTTTAAGCCTGCCTTATAGATAGTCCTAACACCAGAGTAAGTCAGTTACACAGAGGAAGTCTTTTGGAATCAGGGCAGGCTTACACCACACTAAGTCACTTACACTGATAGCAAGTCTCCTGGAATATGGCCCTGGAGTAACGTGGAACAGAGAGACCCAGACAGTTTCAATAGTAGCAGGAACACAACAGGACTAATACAAAGGAATTTTCAAGCATACTTAAGTACTGCGGTGGTGCTGCTGTGGTAGCACTGTCGCCTCACAGTAAGACGTTGTCCCGTTCGATTCTCAGAGCGTCTTCTGCCTGGGGACATGCATGAATGGGCGTACCTTCGTTGAAGGTTGTGCGTCAGGGCTGGCAACTCGGCACGTAAAAATCAACTGCCAATCATTAGTGGACTGGAGTTCCGCTGTGGCGACCCCTAACCAGGAAAAGCCGAAAGACACAACAACTTAAGTATGCCACCAATATGTATAACCCCGTATGAATTGCAGGAGGTGGTAGTTCTGGTTACATTGCGGGCCTGAGAAGAGTACTGTTTGCAATCAACAAAGACTGAAGCAATACTAATTTCTTCAGCTCTAATCATACCATGACTCAGGAATGGGGTCCATCCATGTCATGATAATGGAAACTCAAAACATCTGGAGAAATTTAAAAAAATGCAGATGTAATGGATGCTTGACAGAGGGCCATATCATTTTCATTTGTTCATGTCCTAGAAGAACTGAATATTTTGGTAGGGTTTCAAAGTTGTATTTCCAGTCCACATTAGGAGTTGAGGATAAGGGACACCTGCTTTGCCATGGCCCTCCAGAGGTGGAGCACCTCCGACTGTCATATTTTTGTCACATAAGAGAATGTGATCGTAATCATGCCCACTTATTGCTGGTTTAGATGGACAAGAAGAAGTTAATAGTGGAGGCATTCTCCATTCAGTGTTGATTAAGATTCCTGTATATCCTTCCACATTTCCTTCTGATTCTATACCTGTTAGTAAAATTCAGAGGAGATTACAACTCATCTTCATCTTTTTGGCTAGCAGGTGATTCTCTTCTGTCTGAGGTGCCCATCTGACTTGTGCATGTTTCAACCATCTCAGTATATTATGAACTTGTGGAGACAGGAATGTGGCACAGTACTGGCTTGTTAAGCAGTACCCCAAGAGAGGGTCAGCTTCTTCACCCACCTTTGAAGACCCACTTCTCATCCTTTGTTTACTAACTTTCCCATGCCCATTTGAACCAGCTAGCTAAGTAAGTGAATCTGAAGTTCATTTCTAGAAGATTCTTTTCTTGATTGCCATTACCTGTCATTGCAAGCCCTTACATGTATGTATTCTTTAACAAGAGGCAGACGTCTGCTAGAACTAATTACATTTTTTCCTGATGCTGTTATCAGAGCTGTTCTTAAACCAGTACATTAATCCCAATTTCCTTACAAGGGAGTAATCCATGAGAGAAAGAAACCTCAATAGTCTTGGTGTACACTGCAAAGTCATGCTGTTCCTAAAGAGGATGCATGAGTTCAGGAAGACAGACAAGTTGTCTCCTTTGCTGTGAGTAAGGAGTAACTTTCCATAACTAATCAGATCCTCTCCAACAGACCACTGACTTTATCTTCTTTTGCTACCAGGTAGTTAACTATCATTTGCGAAAAACTCACTCAAAGGCTGCTATAGCAGGTGTGGAGCTGCTTCAAGAATGTACTGAGTTATTGTTTTTAACTTCTAGAAACCAGTATTGCTTAGACTGTTATTCAGGAATCATGCCTCTTTTGACATCTTGGTGCTTCGGAAGTGGCCTCAGTATGGAGAACATCGATATCTGTGCAGTAACAGAAACTTGGTTTAAGGCTCCAGAGAGCACCCCAGCACTACCAGGCTATAACTCATAGCATACTTTTCGGCCACAGAACCCGGAACGAAACCCAAAAGGCGGGGTGCGTCCATGTTCATCAAGGATACCCACACCTCCAGGTTAGTGGCACAGCACAATGCCTCAGAGATCATCCATGTGAAACTAACAACGGGCAAAACTGCAATTCAAATTGTAGCTTGCTACAGATCACCCACCATGACCCAGGACCTCCATTCAGCATTTCTGGAGACACTGGAAAATATGAAGGTCCTACCAAATGCCCTAATATTGAGTGATTTCAATTACCCAAACATTAGCTGGGAGAACTACTCAAGTACTACCAACCTTTCCCAACACTTCCTAGAATTTATAAACTCGAATGCCCTGGATCAACTGGTCAACATCCCCACCAGAGGTGACAACATATTGGACCTGGTCATCACCAACATGGGCGACCGGTGTTCTACACCGGAGGTCAAACCCTCACTGGTTAGATCAGACCATAGACTAATCACTCTGGATATCCACATTCTGCCCCCCCCACCCCTAATCAAGGAAACCACCGTGGAAAACTTTTCAAAAGCAAACTTCACGTTACTTAAGACCGAGGTGGAAAGGTTCACAACCCCCATGCTAAAGGACAATGCTGTCCAAGCTGTTGAATCCCTTACAAAGGCACTCTATGAGCACCTGCAAGAATGCATGGATCATGCTATCCCAAGCAAAACCAAGACTCATTCTTCCAAGAAAAGGAAACCAGTCTGGTGGACCCCTGCCATAAACAGGCTATACAATAGGAGGAGGAAACTAGTGCAGAAAAGAGTAAAATCCCAAGAAGGAAAGACATCCCTGATTAGTATCAGCAAGAAACTACGATCCCTCATAAAATTATCCAAGGCTAGCTTCTAAAGAAAAATTGCCAAGGACTCCAAAGATAACCACAAAGTGTTCTTTAGCTATATCAAGAACCTAAGTGGAAACTCTCAGATCTGCTCTGAGTTAGTGCAGAATGGCACAAAATACACTGAACCGACTGATATTGCCAACATTCTGGCAGACAGGTTTAGTGCAAACTTCACCCCCTAAAGGGCCAATAACCATACCAGAAGAATGTAGTGCCCCGGCAATCACTGACACGCAGGTTAAAACAGCCCTATCCAAAGCCAAAAATGCAGCTTCAGTGGGACCAGACATTGTCCCAGGCTGTGTCTTACATGAGCTCCAAAATGAACTAACCCCTCACCTAAACACACTATTCAAACTCAGCCTCTCTACAGGCTATGTACCCATAGAGTGGCGCACAGCAACAGTTATCCCACTCCACAAAGATGGAGCCACAACAGTCCCCAGGAACTATCACCCTATAAGCCTGACTAGCCTGGTCTACAAGGCTATGGAGTGCATCATCATGGAATTCATTAACAGAGACACTGGGAACCTTCAAGCATTGGACCCTACCCAGTTTGGCTTTAAGGGCAGATCATGCCTCCTAAACCTGGTGGACTTCTTTGAGACGGTTACCAAGGCTTTAGATGAGGGGAAAGGAGGTCCACACAGTCTACCTAGACCTTGCAAAGGCTTTTGACACCATTCCCCATTCTGGTATTATAAACAAGCTCACCAGCCTGACCATAAACCCCTATGTCACGAGATGGGTTGCCAATTGGCTCATAGAACCCACACAGTGGGAGTTGCAGGCTCTAGGTCCGACTCTAAACCAGTTACAAGTGGCATCCCCCAGGGCTCAGTCCTGGGACCCCTCCTGTTCGGTATATACTTCTCAGAGGTACAGGCAAGCTCAGGAGGACTATGGCTAACCAAGTTCGCAGATGACTGCAAACTGGGGCCGTAATTGACTCTCCAGCTGATATACAGACATCCTCCGGAAGGGTCTCACTGAGATGAACACCTGGTGTCAAAAGTATGGCCTCAAGCTAAATGCCAAAAAGTGCATATTCATCCCCTTTGGAAAAAACAAAGTACCCGGGAACTACCACATACGTGGTAGTCCCCTAAATACAGAAACTGTAATAAGGGATCTGGGGACCCAAGTAGATAGTAAGCTCTCCTTTGATAATCATATTGGCAAGGTGGTTAGAAAATCCTTCTATGTGGCTGACCTAATCGCAAAAGGGTTCGCATCTAGAACAAAAGAGGTTATTGTGCCCCTCTACTCATCAGATCTATCATAGAGTACAACACCCCATTTGGGATGTACCTTACAAGACACCTGCAACAGCTGGAAAGACCACAGAAGTACCTCACCAAGAGGATTACTGGCCTCAAACATATGCCCTATGCAGTCCGACTGAAGAAACTCCAGGTGTACTCAGTTGCATACCGCTTACTCAGAGGTGATCTCTGCCTGACATACAAGGCCATGTCCAACCCAGAATTGATGGACATGCTCCACCTAAAAAAAAATCCCCAAGAGCCACACGCTCTAGGGATCTAAACCTCACCACAACAATAAATAGGGTGTGCTGGAGGGATAGATTCCTGTCCCAGAGACTCCCTATGCTTTGGAACAGGATTCTACATTAGGCAGAGCCCCTCAAGAACACTCTTCAAGAGAAACCTTGACGAGTGGATGGGAAACAGAAAATTTACCCCGGGGATCACTGCAGTGGCTCTGCTGAACCGAGGCACAGGGAACTAATCTAAAGGGGTGGTGAAAGCGAACACATTCTGGCTAGGCTTATACATGCCCTTGGACAGATAGCCTAGTACTTACCTATGAACCTATGAATAATGCTTTTGCCTTTTAACATGCTCCTGTATACTTTGTCTTTGACCTTCCAGATACGTTTCCTTTGTGTTGTTTAGAATTTTGTCTAGCCAGTAACCCATGCTAGATAGCCTTCAAAAGTCAGATGCAACAGATACACACTCCAATATATTGCGATCTGTAAGAAAGTCCCTTGAGATAGCTAATTATTTCCATCCCATCATTCCTTGGTTTTAATATGGCCTCTCCATCTAGTATGAGTGCGTGGATTTTTTTGCAGGTGTCAATATATAAATTTATATTTTTGCCTCTCTTTGTCTTTCTAGTTGTGCTTGGGAGGTCTGACCAAGGAGTGCAGGGTCTTGGCATGCCTTTTGCCTGGCAGATGCTAACATGACTTACACCAGCAGAGCTTCTGCCTTTGACCATGGTTGGTACACAATTTTCCAAACATGGCTTTATGTATCCAAATAGGAACTGTGCAGTCCCAAAGTGGGCATGTGTGTGGTAAAACACAACTGACTGAATAACAATTCCCTCAAAGTAGGCCACTGTGGAGGTTTGTTGTTGTCTAAGGTGCAGTGACCCCCCCCCCCCCCCAAACAACAAAATTAGTCCTTTTGATGGAAAGTTATTTTAACCATTTCATTTTATTCAGGATGGCTTTCAGTTTTGTGGTTTTCATTGAGTAATCCAGAAATTTGTCAGAAGAGAAAACTCAACAGACTTTATTTTAATTTATTTTATTTGTTCCTTGTTAAATAGGGTTTACATTAGTCTATGTGAACAATTTTAAGGCTCAGTCAAAAGAAAAAAAGAAAAAATACACTTAAAAAATACAGACAAAAATCGAAGTTACATCACAATATGAGCAAAAGTCAATACATTATGTTGGTATAAATTGTAGGTACATAGATAAATTTAGTAGAATAAAATTATACACTGTAGGCTAGTTATGGTAGTGTATACAAATTTGCAGTATTTTACAAAATACTTATGGAGGGATAGGGTTAGTGTGAGGAGAGAATGTTAGAAAAGGAAGTATGGCTGAGTTAAGAATGACAGGCAGAAAATGGAGGTGTGTTAAGAGTGGAATCAAAGAAATGGAGTTACCCAATTCAAATGGTCAACTCACCTATCATCCTATACAATGAATCCAGATCTGTCATTTCCTCTTCTTTATGTTAAGTGGTACACTGTTGCTTAGAATATTTTATCTCATGTTGCTGTGCTTTGTTTACAAGAGCATCCTTAAGATGTCAATGTATGATTACGTCTGTGTTTTAATGCTGATATATTTCCCTTATTAAAACCACCATCTACTATTTGGTTCACCTACAAAAAATATATATTGGGAATGAGAATGTGAGAATGGAATATGTTTAAGTGGTCTTCATAGTCGGGTATCCATAGTGATGCGAATTAGTATTACTTACAAAATAAGTTCATACATATATATATATATATATATCATTTTTTTGTTTGTTTTTTAATGAAATAGTATTGGCATGGTAGTTTTAAGCAGCAAACTACCTGATGCATATATATATATATTTTCCTTTTGTTTGGTGTATGTAAACATAATAGAGAAGTGGTATTTCTTTTAGATGAAGTTGGCTTCATTAATAATTTCATATGTTTGATGTCTGCTGCCTACAGTTTCAGAAATTGTAAACAAAGGAGGCAGTTTCAAATATCTCAGTAAAAGTCTCAGAGGTTCAAGATTTCTTTCAGGGGAAAACCAATGCTGGGGTCTACATGATTATTTCATATTTGTGAACAGTCCAAAACATGTTTCTCTTCCATTTAAGAAAATGCCCATCTTTCTCTGCTTATAATTGGGATCTGATAACATTGAAAAATGGGTAAGACAGATAGTTCCATAAGTTATCTAATAGAGTTTTTTTAATAACATCCCAGGCTTAATACCTTTAACTCTTCTCCCTCAGTCTTCCAATTATTTTACAGAAAGGCTATTCAGATTGTTTCTGTGCAAGAAAGGGGAAAATGGTTCTTATCCAGATTACTTATGGTAACCCAAAATCTGTCTTAACAAAATTAAGGTTCATAGCTGGAAATGAGCATTTCTGATCTTTCTCTGTGCCATGTGACTTTGCAACTGCTGCAAGACTGCTTCTCAAGTGGTTAGCTGCACTGCTTGCTTCTCTCAGAACCTTTACTGTTCATATTTACCCTTAACTAGACTATTGTCTCATAGAGGCTGTTCGGGATTTGCATTCTGGTACCTTAAGACCACAGTTCTTTACTGTTCTATCTGGTTGACTCTCAAACTAGAAAAGCAAGATTTAAAACCTTCCCAGGAAAGGAAGAACAGATGTCAGCTTGAATTCAGTATTGCCAAAGGTGTTTATTTTTTCTGTCACAAAGCAGACTATAGGCTGCACCACTTGCAGTGGACTGTCATTCAGATGCAGGCATGTCAGCCAGGATGTCTCTCAAGACCACAGTGTTCTTGCTTTCATCCATTAAGATTCTAACATCTGCCAGCCTTCATTTAAGAAAAAATCATCTGTATCTATGGATTCAGAATCTTGAATTATTTATTTTAGGGATTTCTCATATTAATTCCTTTCTGAGTCAGAGCTAACTGGTAAAATCTGCAAATTCAGTCCAGACCAGTCCAAGGAAACCAGTTTGGAAAGTATCTTCTTTAAATTTTGTATTGGAAGATGTGTCAAACCTAGCTTGGGGAGTCTATTTCTGCAGTCTAAAAATCCAGGACCCCTAACCCCATCCCATTTAAAAATGTTCATCAGCATGTGTCAGCAGTGCATGCAGCAGGAAAGTCTTGTGGCAGACAGCGCAACAGTAATTTGGTGTCCGAATAAATAGTCTTATTCTTCTTGGTTGTTCAGGCCTACAGTGATACCTTGGAAACTAGTTTTGTCACAAAACATCGGTCCAAGCTGTCTCCATCCTTTGTCATCTTCGCACCTATTAAAATCTATCAGCAGATCAGTTTTGTTGATCCAAAATTGGAGCGTGGTCAGATACCAGACCGCTTAGATTTGTGGACAGGTGGTCATCAGTTTCCATTTCATCAGAGCTAGTAGTCACCTGTTTTTGTATCAAGTATCCTCATCACAAATCTACTCTGGTGATGTAGAGGGATAAGGCCCTGACTATGTCCCAGGGAACCAGGGCTCAATTGCCTGCTTGGGTAACTGACAGAGCAGTAGGGAAGAGACGGGCATGCCCATAGTAGCCGTGAGAGCATTTATTAATATGCTGGTTAAGGGGAGACATAATCCCAAGAGGAGAGTTGCCCTCAGATGTAATCAATGAGTTTGAGGAGTGGGGAAAGGAAGTGGTTAGGCCATAAACAAAAAAATTCCCTCAGATGGAAGCAAAGACAAAATGAGCCCCAGGATGCCCTTCGATCCGACCAAACTCCAGCAAACTGGAGTATGTCCAGTAGGGTAGGAGAGTAGCCTGTAAACCATGCATGGATGTGGGGCACTTGTGGGCCTGGCTGGTAACGATGAGGTCCAAGGGGGAACAAAAAAAAGGTACCTCATTGCAAAGTGTTGGCCCCAGGTCTTTGACTTGTAGACAGGACTTAAAACCTGTTTAATGCAGTCACTCCAGTCCTATTCATTCAGAAAATGTTACCAAATGGAGAAAGGAAATCTTAGTTTGATCCCTGTTTTTCTGAAAGAACCTTTTTTCTCTTTGTTATATAATATGACAATCAGATGTGTCCTCCACCAGTGATTCACAGTATCTATAGAATATGCTGCAGGGTAATATTTTCGGGTTTATATTACATGAATGAATGATCAAAATGTCGAGTACAACATAATCGACACACTTTGATCGAACATTCATGTAATCGGAGACTGTAAATGTCAAAATGTGGAGTTCCAAAATGTTTTAGTCGGCCTTGCTAGTGAGTGTAGTCTGTGACGTAAACATGCTACACTGTCTGGAATGGCTCGGTAAGAGGCTGCTTTACTTTTATATACCAACTCCGAGGTCACTGTACATTGGGGAAAGGGAAATTTCCCAGTAATCGCTTGTGTAAGAAATCACTTTGCGATTACCGGGAAATTGCCCTTTTGCCAATGTACAGTAATCTCGGAGTTGGTATATTTAGTTAGCGGGGGTGTGGAGGGCTATCGGGATGTGTGGGGGGTGAAGCCCCCCACTTTGTTTTAAAAGTAGATGTGTTTGTGTAGGTTTTTAAGTTTTTGAATGATGTGAGTGTGTAGGGGTTTGTATGCATTGGTTGTATGTGTGTGTGTGTGTTGTATGTTAGTATAGGGAAGGTGTGGGATGAACAAAATCTTTAGATTTTTTTTTTTTCAGGGTTTTTAGGTTTCGATTAGATGAACGATCGATCAAAGTGTGTTGAGTATGTTGTACTCCACATTTTGATCATTCGTTCATCTAATATAGACCCAGGTTTTTTATCCCAGTTTGAAATCCTTCAAACTCGCATTTTGGAGGATTTACAGCTTATTTTCGTTTCCTAAGGAGTTTTATTTTAATCTGCCTTAAGACACTGTGTGTTTTTAGGCCAGAAAATCTTATTTATCAGAATGGAAGACTATTTCCTTTTGATGCTATGTAAATGGAATGGATTGTTCTTGATGTTTTTCTCAGATTTTGCAATTTTTGACCAGTTTCTTTGCCTCTAGCCTTTTGCATTTCTTAGTCATTCTACTTGTCTGTTTTCTCTGTTATAGCTTCTCCTTTTACAGCTGAGTTGCTTGGGTATTTTGTATTCCAGGCATACTAAATGAAACCCTTTTTCTGCCCAGGATTTGAATTTTAATACACAAAAATTGGCTTTATCCTTTTTGTAAACCGGCAACTTCTGTAGATTTGAAGTCTCTCTTTTGAATAACTTTTTAAGTAGTGATTTCAACAATGAGGACATCTGGATTTAATGCATAAATATAGTTTATTTTTATTCTATTTTTCATTTGTTACTGGGATAGTACACTGAAGACAACTAACCATTTGGTGGTACTAATTCACAAAGAAGAAAGTGTAACAGAGAGGCAGTATGTTGTCATACCTCTCAACGTCTTAGAGCAAGAAATTTTGACAAAACATTCAATAATGTTGTTGTTGTTTGTCTTTCGGCTTTTCCCGGTTAGGGGTCGCCACAGCACAACTCCGGTCCGCTAATGATTGGCAGTAAATTTTCACGAAGGCCGAGGTGCCAGCTTGACGTTCAACCTTCAACGAAGGCACTCCCATTTATGCATGTCTTTCGAATGCCCACCCAACCGCGGGGAGGACATGCAGACTCTGCACAGAAGGCACTCCCCGCACTCCAGCTGAGAATCGAATGGGGAACCTTTTGCTGTGAGGCAACAATGCTACCGCTGCACCACCACGGCTGCATCGTAATGGGGGAAAAATGGACTAAGGGACACTTTTTAAATATTGCTCTTACAAACTTAAAAAATTGATAGAGTAACAGATTTTGCATTAGCATGAATTTTCTGAAGGGTATGAAGTCTGAAACTCAAATGTCTGTCATTATTTTCTGACGTCAACCCTTAATGATTTGCCAGAAAAAAACATTTTTTATGAGAAACAGACCAAATATATGAGGCAAAAATCTGGACATTCTGCAAAAATCTGTACAGTTGAGAGGTATGTAATGTACATAAAAACTGCACAGTAATAATAGTAGCAACAATTTTACATGATATTTCAGGTTTGCATTATGGTGGGACTGCTGTGGGGGTAATAAGAGTGTGAGCACAGAAGGGTAGGGATGAAGTTAAGAGGTGTTACTAGTTGAGAGAGAATAAGGTTAGAGGTTCATAGGTGTGTACTAAGCCAATGGCCCCTGGAGCCTTTACAAGCCTAGCCCACAGAAGTGCCCTGGCATCATGCTACAATTAGTTCCTGGTGTCTCTATCAAATAGAGCCACTGGAGTGATCCCCGGGGTGAACTTACTATTTCTCATCCAATCATCAAAATTTTTCTTGAAAAGGGCCAATGAGGTTGTATGGGAAGTCTATTACAGAGCATGGGCAGTCTGTGGGTTATGAACTTGTCCCTCCAGCATGTTCTGTTGATTGTGGTAATGAGGTTGAGGTCTCTGGAGCATGTGGTGCAGAGGGATTGGGATTTCTTTGGGTTTAACATTTCTAACAGGGCTGAGTCAGAAATGGCTTGTAAGTCAAGCAGAGATCACCTCTTAATAGACAATATGAGACGGAGAAAAGCTGGAGTTTTTTGAGTCTGTCCATGTAGGACATGTGTTTAAGGCCTAGGATCCTCTTCATGAGGTACTTTTGTGGCCTTTCCAGCTGTTGCAGGTGTTTAGTGAGGTGCTTGCCAAATGGGGCATTATACTCCATGATTGGTCTAATGAGGGAAGAGTAGAGAGAGATGATGACCTCTTTCTTCCTGGATGCAAAACCCTTCATAATGAGATGTGCTACATAGGACTTTCTGACCACAGTGGCAGTGTGGTGGTTGAAGGAGAAGTAGCTGTCAGCCTGTGTCCCCAGATCTCTTATAACTCCTTCAGTGTTCAGTGGGCTACCATCAATGTGGTAATTAGTGGGAATTGAGTTTTTTCCAAAGGGAATGGCGACGCATTTTTTGGCATTAAGCTTAAGGCCATGGTTTCGATACCAGTCATTGGACTCAGTGAGCCCTTTCTGTAGGATGTCTACATCACTTAGAAAGTTAATAATGGTTCCCAGCTTGCAATCTTTGGTGAACTTGGTCAGCCAGAGTCCCTCTGTGTTGGCCTGGACTTCTGAGAAGTAGATGCCAAACAGGAAAGGACCCAGGACCGATCCCTGTGGAACTCCACTCATGACTCGTCGGCAGTCTGACTTGGAGTCTGCTATTTTCACACTGTGGGTTCTATCTGTGAGCCAATTTGAAACCCACCTAGTGATGTAGGGGTTGATGCCTAGTTTGGTGAACTATCAGTAATTCCTGAGTGGGGAATGGTATCAAAGGCCTTGGCCAAATCGAGGTAGGCTGTATAAACTGGCTTGCCCTCATCCACAGCTCTAGTGACTGACTCAAAGAAGTCAACCATGTTGAGCAGGCATGATCTACCCTTCACATAACCAAATTGCATGGGATCCAGAGTTTGGAGATTCCCTGTATCCTTGTTAATTAGATCTATGATGTTGCACTCCATAGCCTTACATATCAGACTCGTCAGGCTAATGGGGCGATAATTCCCAGGGTCTGTAGTCGCTCCCCCTTTATGGAGAGGGGATGACTGTAGCAGTGCACCCTTCTGTAGGGACAAAGCCTGAGGTGAGGCTGTGATTGAACAGGGCACACAGGTGTGGTGCCAGTTCACTTTGTAGTTCATGCAGAATACAGCCAGGGATATTGTCGGGTCCCATGGAAGCTGTATTCTTGGCCTTGGACAATGCAGCTTTAACCTATGCTGCAGTAATGCTGGGTGCCTGGAATTCTTCTGGTATAGTGATTGCTCCTTGGGGGGGGGGGGGTAATAGTTACCACTGAATATGTCGGCCAGTATGTTGGGAATATCTATTGGCTCAGTATAGGAGGTACCATTGTGCAGTAACTCAGAGCAAATCTGGGTATTGCCGTGGAGATTCTTAATATAACTGTAGAAGCCTTTGTGATTGTTTTTAGTGTCTGCCCCAATTCTGCCTTCATAGCTAGCTTTAGAGGTTTTGATGAAGGATCTCAACTTTTTGTTTTTGTTGAGAGTCCTTTAGGTGATGTAGCCTGTTGTGGGGGTTGTAGCTCCTTTAAGTGGGGGGATTCCCATGTTTTAGGAGTATAGATAGAGAAAAACTGGTTGGTTCAGTGTAGTCTGGTTTGTGGTATTTGTTTGGGAGAGGTTGCAATGTGTTTGTGTGTATGTTTAGTATAACGTGTGGTAGCAAGTGATGGAAATGAGTTAGGCTGATGAAGTTTGAAGATAAGAGAGCCTAGTAGAAGGTGTACTCTCTTCTGCATTAGGAGCGATTTGTCTTTTTTTGAGGGTGAAACGAGGCTAAGTTAGTGATAAAGCAACAGACTTTTTTTATAGTCTACAGTGTGGGGGATTTTTTCTTAGAGGCTGTGACTGGTATGGGTAGTCCATGTTCAAGTTGGGCTGTAAGGACTCTCTTTGCCTATAACAGTAGGTAGGTTGAGAGTTTTCTGGCCCAAATGAGAAGTGAGTTAACTTTTGCTCTTGATTTCCAAGTATGAGTATGAAATGTTAGTGACTGGTTTAACCACAAACCAAGGTATTTGAAGAAGTTGGTTGTTTTTATTGGTGTGCCCCAAAGGGTAGTAATATTGAGTGACACTGGTGTTTTTTTTTTTTTTTTAAGTTTTATAAGTTTTTTGGTGGTGCCAAATAGCATGCTTTTGTAAAGAGATCTGTATATTTTTCAACAAAGGCAGAGTTTTTTTTTTTTTTTTTTAGTCCAAAAAGATATATATTAGGGGCAGAATTTTAGGCCAGGTTTTCTGTTTGCTTTCCAAAGCAGGAGAATAAGATTTAAATGATTCTGAGTACTCGACATGTCCATAAACATGGGATGTAATAGTGAGTATTCAACATGTCCATAACAATGTGATGTAATAGTGAGTACTCGGGTTCCTATCACGTCATCAAACTTTTACAAGTTCGAACCACATATGGTCGAGACCATATGTTCAAATTTGTAAAAGTTCAAGCGTGTGAATGGAAATCTCCATAGGCAGAGGTTTCCATGCACTTCAATGTGGTGTGATCTCGGAGTTGGTATATTTAAGTAGCTGGGGGTGTGGGGGGGTGCAGGGGGCTTGCCCCCCTGCTTACAACAGTTTATTTTGTTGTCCGTTGTGTTTTTTTTTTTTTTTTTTTTTTTTTTTTTAAAGTAATCAGAGTTATGTAACTTTGAACATAATGGTTCAACCATTAGGTGTTCGAAGTTACGTAACTTTGACTATGTGATATAGACCCTGAATACTCGGCATGTCCATAAGCACATAATGTAATAGTGAGTACTCGACATGTCAATAAGTATGTGATGTAATAGTGAGTACTCAACATATCCATAAGTTTGTGATGTAATAGTGAGTACTCGACATGTCCATAAGCACATAGTGTAATAGTGAGTACTTGACATGTCAATAAGCATCTGATGTAATAGTGAGTACTCAACATGTCCATAAGCACATGATGCAATAGACAGTCCTCGATATGTCAATAACCATGTGATGTAATAGTGAGTATTCAACATGTCCATAACAATGTGATGTAATAGTGAGTACTCTGGTTCCTATCACGTCATCAAACTTTTACAAGTTCGAACCACATATGGTCGAGACCATATGTTCAAATTTGTAAAAGTTCAAGCATGTGAATGGAAATCTCCATAGGCCGAGGTTTCCATGCACTTCAATGTGGTGTGATCTCGGAGTTGGTATTTTTAAGTAGCTGGGGGTGTGGGGGGGTGCAGGGGGCTTGCCCCCCTGCTTACAACAGTTTATTTTGTTGTCCGTTGTGTTTTTTTTTTTTTAAAGTAATCAGAGTTATGTAACTTTGAACATAATGGTTCAACCATTAGGTGTTCGAAGTTGCGTAACTTTGACTATGTGATATAGACCCTGAATACTCGGCATGTCCATAAGCACATAATGTAATAGTGAGTACTCAACATGTCCATAAGCATGTGTTGTAATATTGAGTACTCGACATGTCCATAAGCATGTGATGTAATAGTGAGTACTCAATATGTCCATAAGCATGTGATGTAATAGTGAGTACTCAACATGTCAATAAGCATGTGATGTAATAGTGAGTACTCAACATGTCCATAAGTATGTGATGTAATAGTGGGTACTCGACATGTCAGTAAGCATGTGATGTAATAGTGAGTACTCAATATGTCCATAAGCATGTGATGTAATAGTGAGTACTCAACATGTCAATAAGCATGTGATGTAATAGTGAGTACTCAACATGTCCATAAGTATGTGATGTAATAGTGGGTACTTGACATGTCAGTAAGCATGTGATGTAATAGTGAGTACTCAACGTGTCCATAAGCATGTGATGTAATAGTGAGTACTCAACATGTCAATAAGCATGTGATGTAATACTGAGTACTCTGCTTCTCCATAAGCATATGATGTAATTGTGAATTCTTTACATGTCCATAAATGGGTTGTCAGTCCAGAGATGAGATAGCATTATGTCCCATATGTACTTTTGTATGGTTGGTTGCACTGGTGTTATGCCTCTGTGTCTGGGCTGTTTAGATGTAACTGCTTACTGTTTTACTCATTAGTAATAAGGTCTAGAATACAATTATGTGAGGTGGTGGTTGTTTGTCTTTCGGCTTTTTCCTGGTAAGGGGTCGCCACAGTGGAACTCCGGTCCTCTAATGATTGGCAGTAGATTTTTACAAAACGCCGCGGTGCCAGCTCGATGCCCAACTTTCAATGAAAGCACGCCCATTTACGCATGCATGTCTTTCGAACGCTACCCAACCGCGGGGAGGACACGCAGACTGCACACAGAAGGCACTCCCAAGCCAAGCCGAGAATTGAACGGGAGAACCTCTTGCTGTGAGGTAACAACGCTACCACTGTACCACTGCGGAATAATACAGTTATGTGAGGTATTATAGTAGATCCCCAAGTCCCAGGTTCATGTCATTGCCTTTATATTACTATTGAGAATAGGGGTAATTTTATTTCCAATCGTTGTTGTCTTCTTTCAGCTGTTAGGGGTTGCCACAGTGGATCATCTGTTTTGTTGTCTGCATATGTCATTTGGCAAAGGTTT
This sequence comes from Protopterus annectens, assembly GCF_019279795.1. Lineage (NCBI taxonomy): Eukaryota > Metazoa > Chordata > Ceratodontiformes > Protopteridae > Protopterus > Protopterus annectens. The sequence continues at coordinate 100,911,173 of NC_056731.1, read as the reverse complement.
TACACCGGATGCCCTTCCTGACATAACCCCCCTCATTTATCTGGGCTTGGGACCGGCAGGAAGAAATGCACCGGCTTGTGCATCCCCAGTGGCTGGATTGGGTCATTTTATTTCCAATGATAGTGATAAAAACAACTTCACTTTGTTTACTGGTATGCTGTTTTACTTCCTTTCTTTCTTATTCCTAGTTGGTTTGTTGCTGAAATTGGATGCAAGCATTTTAATATGTTTTATTTATCTCATTTAGTATCAGGATGTCTCAGTGATTCGCAATGTTGCCTCACAGTGCTTAGATCTCCAGTTTGGTTCTTAGCCGGGGTGCCTTTTTGTGTGTAGTCTGTATATCCTCTCTGTGCTGTTATGGGCTCTTGCCAGACACTGTGATTTCATCCCATATCTCAAAGATATGCCTTAGGTGAGTTGACATTCCTTTAAAGTGTGTGTGTGTGTGTGTGTGTGTGTCTGTCTCTCTCTCTCCATCTATTGATGTTTTGACACACTGGTAAGGGTTAATTTCTCTGCCTTGATTCTATGTAGTCCTAGGACCCTGAATTCTGTGAGGTGAGTAATTGAAGAATGACTGAGTGAATGTTTTTTTCCCCTTAAATTAAACGTGTAGGTTAATAATTTGTATTTCTTCAATTATTTTGCCAGAGGAGCTGTTCTTTCATTCTGTAGAGCAATATAAACCTTAATTATATAATAACAGCTGATTGTCATTCAAAAATATGCATGCTGAGTGCTCATTGTAAATCGAGCATATACCAATAGAAAAAAGTCCATCTGCTAAAATATTACTCAGGTGAACTTTTCTATTGGAATATGCTACTGAAGGCAGATCAGAATGCAAGAAAAATCAGGTAGATTCTGCAAAAGTAAAGAAATGGAAGCACACCTGATTTTCTTTGCATTTCTGCTCTGTCCCTCCTTAAATCTCAGATGACTCTCATGCCTTTCAGCTGTCCAGATCTTCTCAGAATGTCATTATTTTTGCCTCGTAGTTTTGAACTTTTCCTCAGGAAAAAAAGTAGTTCTTTGGCAAGCCACTGGGGGTTGGAACTCATTAAATTATGGCAGACAGTCCTGGTTTAGGCTTCATATTCTTCAGAAAATTCACACTAATGCAAAACCTTTCTTTCCAGTAACTTTCTAAGCTTATAAAAGAAGTACAGTCCCCCTCCCCCAATTGTGTTAGACTTTGTCCAGGTTTCTTGCACTAACATTAGAAGTCCTAAAAACTCAGCAACGGACATTCTCATTCCTTCTCTTAAAGAGCAGTGATGTACTGTGCAAGCCGTCATTATCAAACCACACCAGCTGACGGCAAATCCACCCATTACCCACACCCAGTTATGAGTTATTGCTGAATTAGGATGCCGCTCTGAATCCAAGCAGTTTAGTATGGAATGCTGTGGGTGGGAGATTCCCCTTTGGAAGGGCTAACTGCTTAAGAGTATCTGGCCACTTGGGGTTCATCAAGCCAATTGGACATTAGCTAGGAATTCAGCAGCATACATCTAGATGATTTCAGAGCCTGCTGTTATGGTGAGTAACACACACACACACTTTGCTCTCTCTGATGTATCATTACAAACTTGTTTTTTTTTTTTTTTTTTTTTGCAGCAAGACCTGATCTGTTACATCTTTAGCAGCCAAAGCAGTGGAGGAAAGACTGCTAATCTTAACCTTCTCCTTCAGCGATGCAATGAAGTTCAGCTCTGGGTCGCCACTGAGATTCTGCTGTGCAATCAGCTGTGTAAACGAGTACAGATGGTGAAGAAGTTCATTAAGGCTGCTGCTCAGTAAGTGAACAGTCAAAAATACGCAAGTCTATATGCATTTTAAGTAAAATCCTGCTGTAATTGCTTGCTGAGCATTTGTAATAAAGGGAGAAGTGTGTGATTATTTTCCTTATCGAGTATTTGAAATGCTGTGTAAAGAAACACCTTGGCAAACTTGCAGAATGTGCAGTACTTAGACACTAATATACGGGTGTAAATGAAATCCCTTCATTATGTACTTTTATTGCATTATTATATAAAAAGAACATATACAGTTGTGAAAAGAATAATTATTCAGTTTTTGACTTCCTGCACAACACATCCCAGGGTTCAGTCAATAACATTTTTATTTTATATGTTTTGTTAACTGGGTAAGTCCACTGGACACAGATATATTACTTTCAGGATAACTTGAAAGCGCCCTCTGGTTAAGTGACTTGCTCAGAATCACACAGTAGGCAGCTGGAGGTAGAAGGAATCAAACCCTGTACTCTTGACTACAAAGAAACATCTCATTAACAACAGTTAAGAGGATTTATCATCTGTACTAACTGACAGCCATTTTCATAAGAGTGGAATGAAGACTAGGAAGTTTATCATTTTTGTTTTGTTTAGCATATCAAATTGGGTTGCAAGCACATAACTGCTCTTATCATGAAAATAGATCAAACAGTTGACTACAAACAGTAATCTCATGTTAAAACATGAGAAGTATTTAGTTTAGCAGATGCACATCATGGCGTGGCAGCTGTGTTAAGGGCTGTTTATTGCAAGGGGAGGTATTGCAGTGGTTGCCTAAGGGGTGTCTTATTTAGGGAAAGCATGGAGGCTTATGTAATTGTCTAGTCTCAAAGAGAAGCCTCTGGATTATTTGTAGGATTTGGTACAGATCAGGGTTCTTTCAACTGATGAGCACAGTAAAGAAAGCCATGCAAGTCAGTGTTAAGAATTTCAGCCCAAACTAGTATAAAAGGTATAACACAGAAAACAGGAAGTTACATAAGGGATTAAAGCAAAGGTGCCGTTAGGCATAATGCAGAGATTAAATGTAAAGAAATGATATGTCTAGTGAAGAACTTGGAACTTTCTCTGGAAAGAATACACATTTTAACACGTGAAAGTTTGTCAGAAAGCTTGGGAAGCAATGTAAACACTGTTGATGGGCTTCTAGCCTCTATGAAGTATGCATTCAGACTAACTTCTGGAAGAAATGTGCATTATATGAAATGTAGTTGTTGCTAGATATTAGAATATTTAAAGCTATATATCCTGTATATTGCAAGGACTTTTTACAGAAGAAAAAAAATAATAGCAGCACAAGTGATATGATAAGGCAGAAGATAACCATTACAGGTCTGAATGGTGACAGTAGCCACAGTATATGAAAAGGCAGTCTCATGCTAGCAGATGACCAGAATTGCCCTTCTTTATTCTTCAGTATTGGTGAGAATGAATGCTGTATAGTGATGAATATATTAGACTTTAGCAAGAAAACACTTGCATTAGGTAGCTAGAAAAATTACTGTTGTACAAAAAAGATGAACTGAAGTTAATAATATTGGGGACAAGAACTGGAGATGGGTAAGCTACCAATCACTCCAACTTTTGCATATCAGTATCTGTAACACTTGAGTTGATAGTTTATCCTAGGTCATCTGGGACAGAGTCAGGGCTTTACCTGTTCTTCCTCAGACTGCAACAGCAAGGATGGTAAAACAAAAAAAAAAAAACTCGTGCCATACCCTGTCTGCCCCTCAATTGCAAATAGGAGCAAAAAAAAAGCCTTCTACCTTTAAAAACTGTAGCAAGCCACTTGCTTTATCTGTAGCAACTGCCTTTCTTCAGGTTATACTATATATAAAGGGTTAAAGGCTTAAGTCCTGGCAGCAAAAACAGTATTTAATGTCCACCCTGGCATTCATAAATACATGCCTGTACTGCACTACCAGCTGATCAGAACTACATCCCCTAACATCTTGAACCTGGCTCGACTGCCCAGTTACTGGGGTAACTCCAAATGGATATTTTTTAATAAAGACAGGTGGCACACCTAAATGTTAGGGAAGGCACTAGAGAGTCCAGCAAAAGCTGCTTCAGCTGAAAGCTCTGGACAGGGCCTGCAGAAATTTGGATATAAATAGTGTTCCCAGAGAATAGAAAACAACCCAGAAGGAAAAATGAGTGAGCAGTAACAAAACAAACAACATATGACTCCTTTTAAATCTTCAAATCTCAAGGAAAAATTGGGCATTTTGTTTGAAAAGGTAACCACAGCAGAGCAGTATGTGAGCTCTTTGAAACAACAGAACAGCAACAGACAGCAGGGGAAAGACTATGAGGAAATCTGCAAGATCTGGATAATAATAAAGCTTCAATTAAATCTGAGCTGCGGAACAGATTCTCAGAAGAAAGGAGCAAACAGACTAAAACGATAGAAAAAAATGGATGATCTTGAAAATTGCTCAAGAAGAAATAACATCAGAGCAATTTGAATACAAAAAAGAGTGAGCAATAGTGAACTGTAGCAATTTGTAATGTGGCTATTACAGGCGAGATCTGTGATACCAGGAATGCTGTAATTTTTCATATTCTGTGTCCATGTGTACCAAAATATTATAGTATATCAATAATTCATATAGATTCTTGTAAGCCTCTTAATAAGATCTGCAGTGTCAGGTAACAGTTGGATTACAAAACCAGTTTCTATATTTTTAAACATTTTGAAATCCACACTAATGCAAGTCAGTGGTTATGTTAAGGATGGTGATGACTTTTTTATTCCGTTTTGCCAATGGTTGGCATCACATAAAGATTGTTTTATGACTTGAAGTAAAATCATTGCATACCGTTATACTAAATGACTATAGAATAACAGTCCCTTTATTTTTATTTAAGTTGATTTACTTGAGCTTTTCCAATATATGCATTAACACAGTGTGGACATTAATGAAGTTTGTGGTGTTTTATCTCAAAATGTTTATCCTAGACACATTTCTGGATTGCTGGGGGCACTCTGTAGTGGATACTTATGTAAACATTGGTTTGATAGTCTGCAAACATGTTTATTTTTGCTGAAATGAGCCCATAGGATGAGTATTCTTAGTTTAAAAGATATGCTGAAATTTTCTTTTTCTATGGGGATTGTAATTTGAATGCGTCAAACACTAATATTAATCTTCTTCATGTTACTTTATCATTTTTGGGTAATGCTAATAACACTACCTTCCTTTTCTGGAAACCTATGGATGCTGATACTTATTTGTATCAAGACAGTATGCATCCTCATTTTATGTTTGATAATACTGCATAGGATCATATGAAGTTACTAGGCTATTGGCCCTGAGACCCTTATAAACCTAGCCAAGAGTTTAGCCAAGTCAGCTTCCAAAGACCCTGTCCAGCAGGGACACAGGTGGAATCCCAGGGGTGTATTTTCTGTTTCCCATCCAGTTATCCAGGTTGCACTTGAAAAGGGATAATGAGGTACTCTGCTTGACGTAGAGAGGAAGTCTATTCTACGGACAGGAAAGTCTCTGGGACACAAATCTGTCCTGTCAACAAGTCCTATTGATGTGACAGACCAGGTTGAGGTCACGCATGCCGGTTACTTGAGTGGAGCTTGACTTGCAGATATGCAGTAGTCCCATCAGTGTGGGGTCTGAGATTGCTTTGTGTGCCAGACAGAGGTCACCTCTGAGGAGTCTGTATGAAACTGAGTTGAGGGACAGAGCTTTTAGGTTGTCTGTGTAGGGTAGATGTTTGAGGCCCTGGATTCTTCTGGTGAGGATCCTCTGTGGTCTCTCCAGCTGCTGCATGCACTTTGCAAGGTACATGCCGAAGGGGGTGTTGTACTCAATAATTGGCCTTATAAGGGAAGAATACAGGGATGCTATGACCTCCTTGTCCCTGAATGAGATGCCCTTACTTATGAGGTGGGTCATGTAGAAGTGTTTCCGTAGAACGAAAGCAACATGGTGGTCAAAAGTTAGGTTGCTCTCAACCTGGGTGCCCAAATCCCTCATGACTGATTGCGTGCTTAGGACGTTGTTATTAATGTGATAATATGTGGGGACGTCACTCTCCCCAAAGGGGATGATGCATTTTTGGCATTCAGCTTGAGGCCATGTTTCTGGCACCAGTCATTTCTTTGGGTGAGACCGTATTGGAGGACGTCCACATCTCTCGGGGAATTGATGACCGCGCCCAGCTTGCAGTCATCTGCCATAGCCCACTGGTTTTGGCCTGCACCTCAGAGAAGTATATCCCGAAAAGCAGAGGCCCCAAGACCAATCTCTGGGGTACGCCACTTATTATGGGTCTACTGCTTGAGATGGGTTCTGCAATTTTAATTAGATGGGTTCTATCAGTGAGCCAGTTTGCTACCCATCTGATCAAATATGGATTGGTGCCTAGTTGAGAGAGTTTATCTAGTATGCCCGAGTGGGGAATAGTGTTGAAGGCTTTGGCCAGGTCAAAGTAGGAGGTGTGCACCATCTTCCCCTTGTCCATGGCTTTGGTGACTGTCTCAAAGAAGTTGACCAGATTTAACAGACATGACCTCCCTTGACAAAGCCAAACTGTGCGGGGTCAAGTGTTTTGAGGTTGTCAATGTCCATAATAATCTGTTCTATGGCCTTGCAGATCAAGCTAGTTAGGCTGATGAGTCTATAATTTCCCGGATCGGTGGATGCTCCACCTTTGTGTAAAGGGATGACAGTAGCTGTCCTCCACTCAGCTGGGACAAAACCGGTACTCAGGCTTTGGTTGACTAGGGTGCCTAATGGTGCTGCAAGTTCATGCCTGAGTTCATGTAGTATGCAGCCTGGGATGTTATTGGGTCCCATGGGTGCAGCATGTGGATAGATGATCAAAAGAGAGCCCTATTAGTTTGTCACTGGACAGTTGATTGATGTTTAGAATGTCGAACCTAAAACATTGCCATTATCTTGTCATAGTGACTAGACTTGGAAAAGAGTAAGAGTTATGTTGTCCTTGTTTTCTTCCTGTCATTCTTCTCCAGATTTGTGTGATATTGGAATTTGTGTACATATATAAATATAACTGTAATGTTCATGGGTGTGTGGTGCTTGCCTCCCTGCAAGAAAAAAAAAAAGCTCTTGTGTTATGTGAGCTTGAGAGCGTTGCTTACTGGACTAGTGAACTTTCAAGGTTTTAATGTTTTTAATTTGAATAATTGAATGTCAATGAAAAAATAAAGCATGCTTCTCCATTGACCAGATACATTCCAAACCCAAGAGTACAACCAGTCCAAATGATGATGAAAAATAAATAAATATTAAAACGTTTAGTAAAATAAATACCAGAATTTAGTTATTTTGTCTAAAAAATCTCTCATATGGATCAAAAGATTTCATCAGACTTCTATGTAATGCATCTTTGCTTCCATTTAAATAACAATCCTCTTGGTCACATGACTGCTTGTGATGCCATGCACCTTTTTGTTTTCTTTTTAAAGCAGACTTAATGCTCGTATTTAATCCTTTAGCCCCCATTCATTCTGTAGCACTTGCTATTTACATTCTCTGTAATTTAAATTATTGTTTCTACTGCCATCCCTTTCCACTGGTAATGCTCAATCCAACTCCCCAAATAATTGTTTTAAACTCTCACATTTTTCAGAATGTCTGTATAATGTATTCAATACATCCTTCTGCTCAACTCCATGCAAATGCTCATAAATTCTGTTATTTAAATTCCTGTTTGTCTTTTCTGTATAATAACTCTCACAGAATGTAAAGATAACATAGTATATCCTATATTCAGATTCACAATTAATCTGAGAGCCCACTAGTTTAAATGGAGATTACAGCCAGAAGCAAAATAATTTGATCACATGTTTGCTATGCATATAAAAATACCTGTCCTGTTGTTTTATAATTTGCCTGAAGAAGTACATTTTATTTGAAAGTTTGTGTGGCGTCTTTATAAAAATAAACATCATCCTTTTCTGTTTTCTTTGAGCTGGAGTTCTGGAGTGCCAAAAATCACACTGTCATCACCAGTACTTCCAGCTTTCCTGCCACTAAAGTTGCCCCAAACTTAGCAAACATTCCATGAAATTTTGTGGTAGATGTGTATATAAACATCATTCCTGTACAACCCATAGGCTTAAAAATCATGTAGATAATAAACAGAGCTGACATTCCTTTTGATGAGCCATAGCCGAGCTGATTAAAGTATCAACTTTCTTGAGGACTGCACAGGCCAGTGCAGAACTCACTCATATGTAGTTCTCCTTTTAACATTGCCTTTCATATTGCACACCAAAAAGTTCACAGTCCACTGAACGTTCCGGAAGAAAAACAATATACTGATTCCTTGTTAAGATCTGCCATCAAGGCTGCTCTGACTTTTCTTTAATTTAGTATCACAGCATCACTGAATCTAGCAAAAGCCATCAACAACTCCTTTAAAAGTATCATTGTCCACAGACTATCTCTAGAATTAGGCAGATTATTAATCAAAGAAAATTCCTGTTGAGGTTATTGTGGACACTAGTACAATGAGTGACTCCGTAAGTCACCAACATAGAAATTGAAGATGCATGTCATCAGTCTTGGCTCTGTAAACTGTACAACTGACAGTGTATATAAGATGCTTAGTCTTAACAGCATACGCAAATGAGCATTGTTGTCTTTGATAATGAGCAACACTAACCACATCCAAATAAGCTTTACAATGAACAGCTAAAGAGCAAAGTTATGAGCACTCGCTTCCCATGAATTCATCCTCCCCACTGTCAGTCCTGTACCATTCAGTGTTATCTTACCAATGG